>NC_139160.1:79026016-79188516 GCF_964270905.1 Leucopleurus acutus | reverse complement strand
ACCCTAAACCGTCCCCGTCCCCTAACCCTATCCCTAGCCCGAACCCTGAACCTCAACCTTCCCCGAAGCCTTCCCCTCACCCGTCCCCTAATCCTAACCCGTACGCTCACACTAACCCGCGCCCTCAAACGTACGCGCCCCCTAAACCGTTGTCGTACCCTCACCTGGACCCTAAACCGTCCCCGTCCCCTAACCCTAACCCTAGCCCGAACCCTAACCCTAACCCTTCCCCGAAGCCTTCCCCTCACCCGTCCCCTAATCCTAACCCGTACGCTCACACTAACCCGCGCTCTCACACGTACGCTCCCCCTAAACCATTGTCATACCCTCACCTGGACCCAAAACCATCCCCGTCCCCTAACCCTAACCCTAGCCCGAACCCTAACCCTAATGCTTCCCCGAAGCCTTCCCCTCAACCGTCCTCTAATCCTAACCCGTACGCTCACACTAACCCACGCCCTCACACGTACGCTCCCCCTAAACCGTTGTCGTACCCTCACCTGGAACCTAAACCATCCCCGTCCCCTAACCCTAACCCTAGCCCGAACCCTAACCCTAACCCTTCCCCGAAGCCTTCTCCTCACCCGTCCCCTAATCCTAACACGTACGCTCACACTAACCCGTGCCCTCACACGTACGCTCCCCCTAAACCGTTGTCGTACCCTCACCTGGACCCTAAACCGTCCCCGTCCACTAACCCTAACCCTAGCCCGAACCCTGACCCTCACCCTTCCCCGAAGCCTTCTCCTCACCCGTCCCCTAATCCTATCCCTTACACTCACACTAACCCTCGCACTCACACGTACGCTCCCCCTAAACCGTTGTCGTACCCTCACCTGGACCCTAAACCGTCCCCGTCCCCTAACCCTAACCTTAGCCCGAACCCTAACCCTAAACCTTCCCCGAAGCCTTCCCCTCACCCGTCCCATAATCCTAAACCATACGCTCACACTAACCCGCGCCCTCACACGTACGCTCCCCCTAAACCGTTGTCGTACACTCACCTGGACCCTAAACCGTCCCCGTCCCCTAACCCTAACCCTAGCCCGAACCCTAACCCTAACCCTTCCCCGAAGCCTTCCCCTCACCCGTCCCCTAATCCTGACACGTACGCTCACACTAACCCGCGCCCTCACACGTACGCTCCCCCTAAACCGTTGTCGTACCCTCACTTGGACCCTAAACCGTCCCCGTCCCCTAACCCTATCCCTAGCCAGAACCCTGACCCTCACCCTTCCCCGAAGCCTTCCCCTCACCCGTCCCCTAATCCTAACCCGTACGCTCACACTAACCCGCGCCCTCACACCTACGCTCCACCTAAACCGTTGTCGTACCCTCACCCGGACCCTAAACCGTCCCCGTCCCCTAACCCTAACCCTAGCCCGAACCCTAACGCTAACCCTTCCCCGAAGCCTTCCCCTCACCCGTCCCCTAATCCTAACCCGTACGCTCACACTAACCCACGCCCTCACACGTACGCTCCCCCTAAACCGTTGTCGTACCCTCACCTGGACCCTAAACCATCCCCGTCCCCTAACCCTAACCCTAGCCCAAACCCTAACCCTAACCCTTCCCCGAAGCCTTCCCCTCACCCGTCCCCTAATCCTAACCCGTACGCTCACACTAACCCGTGCCCTCACACGTACGCTCCCCCTAAACCGTTGTCGTACCCTCACCTGGACCCTAAACCGTCCCCGTCCCCTAACCCTAACCCTAGCCCGAACCCTGACCCTCACCCTTCCCCGAAGCCTTCCCCTCACCCGTCCCCTAATCCTACCCCGTACGCTCACACTAACCCTCGCACTCACACGTACGCTCCCCCTAAACCGTTGTCATACCCTCACCTGGACCCTAAACCGTCCCCGTCCCCTAACCCTAACCCTAGCCCGAACCCTAACCCTAACCCTTCCCCGAAGCCTTCCCCTCACCCGTCCCCTAATCCTAACCCATACGCTCACACTAACCCGCGCCCTCACACGTACGCTCCCCCTCAACCGTTGTCGTACCATCACCTGGACCCTAAACCGTCCCCGTCACCTAACCCTATCCCTAGCCCGAACCCTGACCCTCACCCTTCCCCGAAGCCTTCCCATCACCCGTCCCCTAATCCTAACCCGTACGCTCACACTAACCCGCGCCCTCACACGTACGCTCCCCCTAAACCGTTGTCGTACCCTCACCTGGACCCTAAACCGTCCCTGTCCCCTAACCTTAACCCTAGCCCGAACCCTAACCCTAACCCTTCCCCGAAGCCTTCCCCTCACCCGTCCCCTAATCCTAAACCGTACGCTCACACTAACCCGCGCCCTCACACGTACGCTCCCCCTAAACCGTTGTCGTACCCTCACCTGGACCCTAAACCATCCCCGTCCCCTAACCCTAACCCTAGCCCGAACCCTAACCCTAATGCTTCCCCGAAGCCTTCCCCTCAACCGTCCCCTAATCCTAACCCGTACGCTCACACTAACCCGTGCCCTCACACGTACGCTCCCCCTAAACCGTTGTCGTACCCTCACCTGGACCCTAAACCGTCCCCGTCCCCTAACCCTAACCCTAGCCCGAACCCTGACCCTCACCCTTCCCCGAAGCCTTCCCCTCACCCGTCCCCTAATCCTAACCCGTACGCTCACACTAACCCTCGCACTCACACGTACGCTCCCCCTAAACCGTTGTCGTACCCTCACCTGGACCCTAAACCGTCCCCGTCCCCTAACCCTATCCCTAGCCCGAACCCTGACCCTCACCCTTCCCCGAAACCTTCCCCTCACCCGTCCCCTAATCCTAACCCGTACGCTCACACTAACCCGCGCCCTCACACGTACGCTCCCCCTAAGCCGTTGTCGTACCCTCACCTGGACCCTAAACCGTCCCCGTCCCCTAACCCTAACCCTAGCCGGAACCCTAAGGCTAACCCTTCCCCGAAGCCTTCCCCTCACCCGTCCCCTAATCCTAACCCGTACACCCACACTAACCCGCGCCCTCACACGTACGCTCCCCCTAAACCGTTGTCGTACCCTCACCTGGACCCTAAACCGTCCCCGTCCCCTAACCCTAACCCTAGCCCGAACCCTAGCCCTAACCCTTCCCCGAAGCCTTCCCCTCACCCGTTCCCTAATCCTAACCCGTACGCTCACACTAACCCACGCCCTCAAACGTACGCACCCCCTAAACCGTTGTCGTACCCTCACCTGGACCCTAAACCGTCCCCGATCCTAACCCTAACCCTAGCCCGAACCCTAACCCTAACCCTTCCCCGAAGCCTTCCCCTCACCCGTCACCTAATCCTAACCCGTACGCTCACACTAACCCGCGCCCTCACACGTACGCTCCCCCTAAACCATTGTCGTTCCCTCACCTGGACCCTAAACCATCCCCGTCCCCTAACCCTAACCCTAGCCCGAACCCTAACCCTAATGCTTCCCCGAAGCCTTCCCCTCAACCGTCCCCTAATCCTAACCCGTACGCTCACACTAACCCACGCCCTCACACGTACGCTCCCCCTAAACCGTTGTCGTACCCTCACCTGGACCCTAAACCATCCCCGTCCCCTAACCCTAACCCTAGCCCGAACCCTAACCCTAACCCTTCCCCGAAGCCTTCCCCTCACCCGTCCCCTAATCCTAACCCGTACGCTCACACTAACCCATGCCCTCACACGTACGCTCCCCCTAAACCGTTGTCGTACCCTCACCTGGACCCTAAACCGTCCCCGTCCCCTAACCCTAACCCTAGCCCGAACCCTGACCCTCACCCTTCCCCGAAGCCTTCCCCTCACCCGTCCCCTAATCCTAACCCGTACGCTCACACTAACCCTCGCACTCAAACGTACGCTCCCCCTAAACCGTTGTCGTACCCTCACCTGGACCCTAAACCGTCCCCGTCCCCTAACCCTAACCCTAGCCCGAAGCCTAACCCTAACCCTTCCCCGAAGCCTTCCCCTCACCCGTCCCCTAATCCTAACCCGTACGCTCACACTAACCCGCGCCCTCACACGTACGCTCCCCCTCAACCGTTGTCGTACCATCACCTGGACCCTAAACCGTCCCCGTCCCCTAACCCTATCCCTAGCCCGAACCCTGACCCTCACCCTTCCCCGAAGCCTTCCCCTCACCCGTCCCCTAATCCTAACACGTACGCTCACACTAACCCGCGCGCTCACACGTACGCTCCCCCTAAACCGTTGTCGTACCCTCACTTGGACCCTAAACCGTCCCCGTCCCCTAACCCTATCACTAGCCCGAACCCTGACCCGAAGCCTTCCCCTCACCCGTCCCCTAATCCTAACCCGTACGCTCACACTAACCCGCGCCCTCACACGTACGCTCCCCCTAAACCGTTGTCGTACCCTCACCCGGACCCTAAACCGTCCCCGTCCCCTGACCCTAACTCTAGCCCGAACCCTAACGCTAACCCTTCCCCGAAGCCTTCCCCTCACCCGTCCCCTAATCCTAACCCGTACACTCACACTAACCCGCGCCCTCACATGTACGCTCCCCCTAAACCGTTGTCGTACCCTCACCCGGACCCTAAACCGTCCCCGTCCCCTAACCCTAACCCTAGCCCGAACCCTAACCCTAACCCTTCCCCGAAGCCTTCCCCTCACCCGTCCCCTAATCCTAACCCGTACGCTCACACTAACCCATGCCCTCACACGTACGCTCCCCCTAAACCGTTGTCGTACCCTCACCTGGACTCTAAACCGTCACCGTCCCCTAACCCTAACCCTAGCCCGAACCTTGACCCTCACCCTTCCCCGAAGCCTTCCCCTCACCCGTCCCCTAATCCTAACCCGTACGCTCACACTAACCCTCGCACTCACACGTACGCTACCCCTAAACCGTTGTCGTACCCTCACCTGGAACCTAAACCGTGCCCGTCCCCTAACCCTAACCCTAGCCCGAACCCTAACCCTAACCCTTCCCCGAAGCCTTCCCCTCACCCGTCCCCTAATCCTAACCCGTACGCTCACACTAACCCGCGCCCTCACACGTACGCTCCCCCTCAACCGTTGTCGTACCATCACCTGGACCCTAAACCGTCCCCCTCCCCTAACCCTATCCCTAGCCCGAACCCTGACCCTCACCCTTCCCCGAAGCCTTCCCCTCACCCGTCCCCTAATCCTAATCCGTACGCTCACACTAACCCGCGCCCTCACACGTACGCTCCCCCTAAACCGTTGTCGTACCCTCACCTGGACCCTAAACCGTCCCCGTCCCCTAACCTTAACCCTAGCCCGAACCCTAACCCTAACCCTTCCCCGAAGCCTTCCCCTCACCCGTCCCCTAATCCTAACCCGTATGCTCACACTAATCCGTGCCCTCACACGTACGCTCCCTCTAAACCGTTGTCGTACCCTCACCTGGACCCTAAACCGTCCCCGTCCCCTAACCCTAACCCTAGCCCGAACCCTAACGCTAACCCTTCCCCGAAGCCTTCCCTCACCCGTCCCCTAATCCTAACCCGTACGCTCACACTAACCCGCGCCCTCACACGTACGCGCCCCCTAAACCGTTGTCGTACCCTCACCTGGACCCTAAACCGTCCCCGTCCCCTAACCCTAACCCTAGCCCAAACCCTAACCCTAACCCTTCCCCGAAGCCTTCCCCTCACCCGTTCCCTAATCCTAACCCGTACGCTCACACTAACCCACGCCCTCAAACGTACGCGCCCCCTAAACCGTTGTCGTACCCTCACCTGGACCCTAAACCGTCCCCGTCCCCTAACCCTAACCCTAGCCTGAACCCTAACCCTAACCCTTCCCCGAAGCCTTCCCCTCACCCGTCCCCTAATCCTAACTCGTACGCTCACACTAACCCACGCCCTCACACGTACGCTCCCCCTAAACCATTGTCGTACCCTCACCTGGACCCTAAACCATCCCCGTCCCCTAACCCTAACCCTAGCCCGAACCCTAACCCTAATGCTTCCCCGAAGCCTTCCCCTCAACCGTCCCCTAATCCTAACCCGTACGCTCACACTAACCCGTGCCCTCACACGTACGCTCCCCCTAAACCGTTGTCGTACCCTCACCTGGACCCTAAACCGTCCCCGTCCCCTAACCCTAACCCTAGCCCGAACCCTGACCCTCACCCTTCCCCGAAGCCTTCCCCTCACCCGTCCCCTAATCCTAACCCGTACGCTCACACTAACCCGTGCCCTCACACGTACGCTCCCCCTAAACCGTTGTCGTACCCTCACCTGGACCCTAAACCGTCCCCGTCCCCTAACCCTATCCCTAGCCCGAACCCTGACCCTCACCCTTCCCCGAAGCCTTCCCCTCACCCGTCCCCTAATCCTAACACGTACGCTCACACTAACCCGCGTGCTCACACGTACGCTCCCCCTAAACCGTTGTCGTACCCTCACTTGGACCCTAAACCGTCCCCGTCCCCTAACCCTATCCCTAGCCCGAACCCTGACCCGAAGCCTTCCCCTCACCCGTCCCCTAATCCTAACCCGTACGCTCACACTAACCCGCGCCCTCACACGTACGCTCCCCCTAAACCGTAGTCGTACCCTCACCCGGACCCTAAACCGTCCCCGTCCCCTGACCCTAACTCTAGCCCGAACCCTAACGCTAACCCTTCCCCGAAGCCTTCCCCTCACCCGTCCCCTAATCCTAACCCGTACACTCACACTAACCCGCGCCCTCACATGTACGCTCCCCCTAAACCATTGTCGTACCCTCACCCGGACCCTAAACCGTCCCCGTCCCCTAACCCTAACCCTAGCCCGAACCCTAACCCTAACCCTTCCCCGAAGCCTTCCCCTCACCCGTTCCCTAATCCTAACCCGTACGCTCACACTAACCCATGCCCTCACACGTACGCTCCCCCTAAACCGTTGTCGTACCCTCACCTGGACTCTAAACCGTCACCGTCCCCTAACCCTAACCCTAGCCCGAACCCTGACCCTCACCCTTCCCCGAAGCCTTCCCCTCACCCGTCCCCGAATCCTAACCCGTACGCTCACACTAACCCTCGCACTCACACGTACGCTACCCCTAAACCGTTGTCGTACCCTCACCTGGAACCTAAACCGTGCCCGTCCCCTAACCCTAACCCTAGCCCGAACCCTAACCCTAACCCTTCCCCGAAGCCTTCCCCTCACCCGTCCCCTAATCCTAACCCGTACGCTCACACTAACCCGCGCCCTCACACGTACGCTCCCCCTCAACCGTTGTCGTACCATCACCTGGACCCTAAACCGTCCCCGTCCCCTAACCCTATCCCTAGCCCGAACCCTGACCCTCACCCTTCCCCGAAGCCTTCCCCTCACCCGTCCCCTAATCCTAATCCGTACGCTCACACTAACCCGCGCCCTCACACGTACGCTCCCCCTAAACCGTTGTCGTACCCTCACCTGGACCCTAAACCGTCCCCGTCCCCTAACCTTAACCCTAGCCCGAACCCTAACCCTAACCCTTCCCCGAAGCCTTCCCCTCACCCGTCCCCTAATCCTAACCCGTATGCTCACACTAATCCGTGCCCTCACACGTACGCTCCCTCTAAACCGTTGTCGTACCCTCACCTGGACCCTAAACCGTCCCCGTCCCCTAACCCTAACCCTAGCCCGAACCCTAACGCTAACCCTTCCCCGAAGCCTTCCCCTCACCCGTCCCCTAATCCTAACCCGTACGCTCACACTAACCCGCGCCCTCACACGTACGCGCCCCCTAAACCGTTGTCGTACCCTCACCTGGACCCTAAACCGTCCCCGTCCCCTAACCCTAACCCTAGCCCAAACCCTAACCCTAACCCTTCCCCGAAGCCTTCCCCTCACCCGTTCCCTAATCCTAACCCGTACGCTCACACTAACCCGCGCCCTCAAACGTACGCGCCCCCTAAACCGTTGTCGTACCCTCACCTGGACCCTAAACCGTCCCCGTCCCCTAACCCTAACCCTAGCCTGAACCCTAACCCTAACCCTTCCCAGAAGCCTTCCCCTCACCCGTCCCCTAATCCTAACCCGTACGCTCACACTAACCCACGCCCTCACACGTACGCTCCCCCTAAACCATTGTCGTACCCTCACCTGGACCCTAAACCATCCCCGTCCCCTAACCCTAACCCTAGCCCGAACCCTAACCCTAATGCTTCCCCGAAGCCTTCCCCTCAACCGTCCCCTAATCCTAAACCGTACGCTCACACTAACCCGTGCCCTCACACGTACGCTCCCCCTAAACCGTTGTCGTACCCTCACCTGGACCCTAAACCGTCCCCGTCCCCTAACCCTAACCCTAGCCCGAACCCTGACCCTCACCCTTCCCCGAAGCCTTCCCCTCACCCGTCCCCTAATCCTAACCCGTATGCTCACACTAATCCGCGCCCTCACACGTACGCTCCCCCTAAACCGTTGTCGTACCCTCACCTGGACCCTAAACCGTCCCCGTCCCCTAACCCTAACCCTAGCCCGAACCCTAACCCTAACCCTTCCCCGAAGCCTTCCCCTCACCCGTCCCCTAATCCTAACCCGTACGCTCACACTAACCCGCGCCCTCACACGTACGCTCCCCCTCAACCGTTGTCGTAGCATCACCTGGACCCTAAACCGTCCCCGTCCCCTAACCCTATCCCTAGCCCAAACCCGGACCCTCAGCGTTCCCCGAAGCCTTCCCCTCACCCGTCCTCTAATCCTAACCCGTACGCTCACACTAACCCGCGCCCTCACACGTACGCTCCCCCTAAACCGTTGTCGTACCCTCACCTGGACCCTAAACCGTCCCCGTCCCCTAACCTTAACCCTAGCCCGAACCCTAAACCTAACCCTTCCCCGAAGCCTTCCCCTCACCCGTCCCCTAATCCTAACCCGTATGTGCACACTAATCCGCGCCCTCACACGTACGCTCCCCCTAAACCGTTGTCGTACCCTCACCTGGACCCTAAACCGTCCCCGTCCCCTAACCCTAACCCTAGCCCGAACCCTAACGCTAACCCTTCCCCGAAGCCTTCCCCTCACCCGTCCCCTAATCCTAACCCGTACGCTCACACTAACCCGCGCCCTCACACGTACGCTCCCCCTAAACCGTTGTCGTACCCTCACCTGGACCCTAAACCGTCCCCGTCCCCTAACCCTAACCCTAGCCCGAACCCTAACCCTAACCCTTCCCCGAAGCCTTCCCCTCACCCGTCCCCTAATCCTAACCCGTACGCTCACACTAACCCGCGCCCTCACACGTACGCTCCCCCTAAACCGTTGTCGTACCCTCACTTGGACCCTAAACCGTCCCAGTCCCCTAACCCTATCCCTAGCCCGAACCCTGACCCTCACCCTTCCCCGAAGCCTTCCCCTCACCCATCCCCTAATCCTAACCCGTACGCTCACACTAACCCGCGCCCTCACACGTACGATCCCCCTAAACCGTTGTCGTACCCTCACCTGGACCCTTAACCGTCCCCGTCCCCTAACCCTAACCCTAGCCCGAACCCTAACCCTAACCCTTCCCCGAAGCCTTCCCCTCACCCGTCCCCTAATCCAAACCCGTACTCTCACACTAACCCGCGCCCTCACACGTACGCTCCCCTTAAACCGTTGTCGTACCCTCACCTGGACCCTAAAACGTCCCCGTCCCCTAAACCTAACCCTAGCCCGAACCCTGACCCTCACCCTTCCCCGAAGCCTTCCACTCACCCGTCCCCTAATCCTAACCCGTACGCTCACACTAACCCGCGCCCTCACACGTACGCTCCCCCTAAAGCGTTGTCGTACCCTCACCTGGACCCTAAACCGTCCCCGTCCCCTAACCCTAACCCTAGCCCGAACCCTAACCCTAACCCTTCCGCGAAGCCTTCCCTTCACCCGTCCCCTAATTCTAAGCCGTACGCTCAATCTAACCCGCGCCCTCGCACGTACGGTCCCCCTAAACCGTTGTCGTACCTTCACCTGGACCCTAAACCGTCCCCGTCCCCTAACCCTAACCCTAGCCCGAACCCTGACACTCACCCTTCCCCGAAGCCTTCCCCTCACCCGTCTTCTAATCCTAACCCGTACGCTCACACTAACCCGCGCCCTCATACGTACGCTCCCCCTCAACCGTTCTCGTATCCTCACCTGGACCCTAAACCGTCCCCGTCCCCTAACCCTAAACCTAGCCCGAACCCTAACCCTAACCCTTCCCCGAAGCCTTCCCCTCACCCGTCCCCTAATCCTAACCCGTACGCTCACACTAACCCGTGCCCTCACACGTACGCTCCCCCTAAACCGTTGTCGTACCCTCACCTGGACCCTAAACCGTCCCCGTCCCCTAACCCTATCCCTAGCCCGAACCGTGACCCTCACCCTTCCCCGAAGCCTTCCCCTCACCCGTCCCCTAATCCTAACCCGTACGCTCACACTAACCCTCGCACTCACACGTACGCTCCCCCTAAACCGTTGTCGTACCCTCACCTGGACCCTAAACCGTCCCCGTCCCCTAACCCTAACCCTAGCCCGAACCCTAACCCTAACCCTTCCCCGAAGCCTTCCCCTCACCCGTCCCCTAATCCTAAACCGTACGCTCACACTAACCCGCGCCCTCACACGTACGCTCCCCCTTAACCGTTGTCGTACCATCACCTGGACCCTAAACCGTCCCCGTCCCCTAACCCTATCCCTAGCCCGAACCCTGAACCTCACCCTTCCCCGAAGCCTTCCCCTCACCCGTCCCCTAATCCTAACCCGTACGCTCACACTAACCCGCGCCCTCAAACGTACGCGCCCCCTAAACCGTTGTCGTACCCTCACCTGGACCCTAAACCGTCCCCGTCCCCTAACCCTAACCCTAGCCCAAACCCTAACCCTAACCCTTCCCCGAAGCCTTCCCCTCACCCGTCCCCTAATCCTAACCCGTACGCTCACACTAACCCGCGCTCTCACACGTACGCTCCCCCTAAACCATTGACGTACCCTCACCTGGACACAAAACAATCCCCGTCCCCTAACCCTAACCCTAGCCCGAACCCTAACCCTAATGCTTCCCCGAAGCCTTCCCCTCAACCGTCCTCTAATCCTAAACCGTACGCTCACACTAACCCACGCCCTCACACGTACGCTCCCCCTAAACCGTTGTCGTACCCTCACCTGGAACCTAAACCATCCCCGTCCCCTAACCCTAACCCTAGCCCGAACCCTAACCCTAACCCTTCCCCGAAGCCTTCCCCTCACCCGTCCCCTAATCCTAACATGTACGCTCACACTAACCCGTGCCCTCACACGTACGCTCCCCCTAAACCGTTGTCGTACCCTCACCTGGACCCTAAACCGTCCCCGTCCACTAACCCTAACCCTAGCCCGAACCCTGACCCTCACCCTTCCCCGAAGCCTTCTCCTCACCCGTCCCCTAATCCTATCCCTTACACTCACACTAACCCTCGCACTCACACGTACGCTCCCCCTAAACCGTTGTCGTACCCTCACCTGGACCCTAAACCGTCCCCGTCCCCTAACCCTAACCTTAGCCCGAACCCTAACCCTAAACCTTCCCCGAAGCCTTCCCCTCACCCGTCCCATAATCCTAAACCATACGCTCACACTAACCCGCGCCCTCACACGTACGCTCCCCCTAAACCGTTGTCGTACACTCACCTGGACCCTAAACCGTCCCCGTCCCCTAACCCTAACCCTAGCCCGAACCCTAACCCTAACCCTTCCCCGAAGCCTTCCCCTCACCCGTCCCCTAATCCTAAACCGTACGCTCACACTAACCCGCGCCCTCACACGTACGCTCCCCCTAAACCGTTGTCGTACCCTCACTTGGACCCTAAACCGTCCCCGTCCCCTAACCCTATCCCTAGCCCGAACCCTGACCCTCACCCTTCCCCGAAACCTTCCCATCACCCGTCCCCTAATCCTAACCCGTAAGCTCACACTAACCCGCGCCCTCACACGTACGCTCCCCCTAAGCCGTTGTCGTACCCTCACCTGGACCCTAAACCGTCCCCGTCCCCTAACCCTAACCCTAGCCGGAACCCTAACGCTAACCCTTCCCCGAAGCCTTCCCCTCACCCGTCCCCTAATCCTAACCCGTACACCCACACTAACCCGCGCCCTCACACGTACGCTCCCCCTAAACCGTTGTCGTACCCTCACCTGGACCCTAAACCGTCCCCGTCCCCTAACACTAACCCTAGCCCGAACCCTAGCCCTAACCCTTCCCCGAAGCCTTCCCCTCACCCGTTCCCTAATCCTAACCCGTACGCTCACACTAACCCACGCCCTCAAACGTACGCGCCCCCTAAACCGTTGTCGTACCCTCACCTGGACCCTAAACCGTCCCCGTCCCCTAACCCTAACACTAGCCCGAACCCAAACCCTAACCCTTCCCCGAAGCCTTCCCCTCACCCGTCCCCTAATCCTAACCCGTACGCTCACACTAACCCGCGCCCTCACACGTACGCTCCCCCTTAACCGTTGTCGTACCATCACCTGGACCCTAAACCGTCCCCGTCCCCTAACCCTATCCCTAGCCCGAACCCTGAACCTCACCCTTCCCCGAAGCCTTCCCCTCACCCGTCCCCTAATCCTAAACCGTACGCTCACACTAACCCGCGCCCTCAAACGTACGCGCCCCCTAAACCGTTGTCGTACCCTCACCTGGACCCTAAACCGTCCCCGTCCCCTAACCCTAACCCTAGCCCGAACCCTAACCCTAACCCTTCCCCGAAGCCTTCCCCTCACCCGTCCCCTAATCCTAACCCGTACGCTCACACTAACCCGCGCTCTCACACGTACGCTCCCCCTAAACCATTGTCGTACCCTCACCTGGACCCAAAACCATGCCCGTCCCCTAACCCTAACCCTAGCCCGAACCCTAACCCTAATGCTTCCCCGAAGCCTTCCCCTCAACCGTCCTCTAATCCTAACCCGTACGCTCACACTAACCCACGCCCTCACACGTACGCTCCCCCTAAACCGTTGTCATACCCTCACCTGGAACCTAAACCATCCCCGTCCCCTAACCCTAACCCTAGCCCGAACCCTAACCCTAACCCTTCCCCGAAGCCTTCCCCTCACCCGTCCCCTAATCCTAACACGTACGCTCACACTAACCCGTGCCCTCACACGTACGCTCCCCCTAAACCGTTGTCGTACCCTCACCTGGACCCTAAACCGTCCCCGTCCACTAACCCTAACCCTAGCCCGAACCCTGACCCTCACCCTTCCCCGAAGCCTTCTCCTCACCCGTCCCCTAATCCTATCCCTTACACTCACACTAACCCTCGCACTCACACGTACGCTCCCCCTAAACCGTTGTCGTACCCTTACCTGGACCCTAAACCGTCCCCGTCCCCTAACCCTAACCTTAGCCCAAACCCTAACCCTAAACCTTCCCCGAAGCCTTCCCCTCACCCGTCCCATAATCCTAAACCATACGCTCACACTAACCCGCGCCCTCACACGTACGCTCCCCCTAAACCGTTGTCGTACACTCACCTGGACCCTAAACCGTCCCCGTCCCCTAACCCTAACCCTAGCCCGAACCCTAACCCTAACACTTCCCCGAAGCCTTCCCCTCACCCGTCCCCTAATCCTGACCCGTACGCTCACACTAACCCGCGCCCTCACACGTACGCTCCCCCTAAACCGTTGTCGTACCCTCACTTGGACCCTAAACCGTCCCCGTCCCCTAACCCTATCCCTAGCCAGAACCCTGACCCTCACCCTTCCCCGAAGCCTTCCCCTCACCCGTCCCCTAATCCTAACCCGTACGCTCACACTAACCCGCGCCCTCACACCTACGCTCCCCCTAAACCGTTGTCGTACCCTCACCCGGACCCTAAACCGTCCCCGTCCCCTAACCCTATCCCTAGCCCGAACCCTAACGCTAACCCTTCCCCGAAGCCTTCCCCTCACCCGTCCCCTAATCCTAACCCGTACGCTCACACTAACCCACGCCCTCACACGTACGCTCCCCCTAAACCGTTGTCGTACCCTCACCTGGACCCTAAACCATCCCCGTCCCCTAACCCTAACCCTAGCCCAAACCCTAACCCTAACCCTTCCCCGAAGCCTTCCCCTCACCCTTCCCCTAATCCTAACCCGTACGCTCACACTAACCCGTGCCCTGACACGTACGCTCCCCCTAAACCGTTGTCGTACCCTCACCTGGACCCTAAACCGTCCCCGTCCCCTAACCCTAACCCTAGCCCGAACCCTGACCCTCACCCTTCCCCGAAGCCTTCCCCTCACCCGTCCCCTAATCCTACCCCGTACGCTCACACTAACCCTCGCACTCACACGGACGCTCCCCCTAAACCGTTGTCGTACCCTCACCTGGACCCTAAACCGTCCCCGTCCCCTAACCTTAACCCTAGCCCGAACCCTAACCCTAACCCTTCCCCGAAGCCTTCCCCTCACCCGTCCCCTAATCCTAACCCGTACGCTCACACTAACCCGCGCCCTCACACGTACGCTCCCCCTAAACCGTTGTCGTACCCTCACCTGGACCCTAAACCGTCCCCGTCCCCTAACCCTAACCCTAGCCCGAACCCTAACTCTAACACTTCCCCGAAGCCTTCCCCTCACCCGTCCCCTAATCCTAAACCGTACGCTCACACTAACCCGCGCCCTCACACGTACGGTCCCCCTAAACCGTTGTCGTACCCTCACTTGGACCCTAAACCGTCCCCGTCCCCTAACCCTATCCCTAGCCCGAACCCTGACCCTCACCCTTCCCCGAAACCTTCCCCTCACCCGTCCCCTAATCCTAACCCGTAAGCTCACACTAACCCGCGCCCTCACACGTACGCTCCCCCTAAGCCGTTGTCGTACCCTCACCTGGACACTAAACCGTCCCCGTCCCCTAACCCTAACCCTAGCCGGAACCCTAACGCTAACCCTTCCCCGAAGCCTTCCCCTCACCCGTCCCCTAATCCTAACCCGTACACCCACACTAACCCGCGCCCTCACACGTACGCTCCCCCTAAACCGTTGTCGTACCCTCACCTGGACCCTAAACCGTCCCCGTCCCCTAACCCTAACCCTAGCCCGAACCCTAGCCCTAACCCTTCCCTGAAGCCTTCCCCTCACCCGTTCCCTAATCCTAACCCGTACGCTCACACTAACCCACGCCCTCAAACGTACGCGCCCCCTAAACCGTTGTCGTACCCTCACCTGGACCCTAAACCATCCCCGTTCCTAACCCTAACCCTAGCCCGAACCTTAACCCTAACCCTTCCCCGAAGCCTTCCCCTCACACGTCACCTAATCTTAACCCGTACGCTCACACTAACCCGCGCCCTCACACGTACGCTCCCCCTAAACCATTGTCGTACCCTCACCTGGACCCTAAACCATCCCCGTCCTCTAACCCTAACCCTAGCCCGAACCCTAACCCTAATGCTTCCCCGAAGCCTTCCCCTCAACCGTCCCCTAATCCTAACCCGTACGCTCACACTAACCCACGCCCTCACACGTACGCTCCCCCTAAACCGTTGTCGTACCCTCACCTGGACCCTAAACCATCCCCGTCCCCTAACCCTAACCCTAGCCCGAACCCTAACCCTAACCCTTCCCCGAAGCCTTCCCCTCACCCGTCCCCTAATCCTAACCCGTACGCTCACACTAACCCGCGCCCTCACACGTACGCTCCCCCTAAACCGTTGTCGTACCCTCACCCGGACCCTAAACCGTCCCCGTCCCCTGACCCTAACCCTAGCCCGAACCCTAACGCTAACCCTTCCCCGAAGCCTTCCCCTCACCCGTCCCCTAATCCTAACCCGTACACTCACACTAACCCGCGCCCTCACATGTACGCTCCCCCTAAACCGTTGTCGTACCCTCACCCGGACCCTAAACCGTCCCCGTCCCCTAACCCTAACCCTAGCCCGAACCCTAACCCTAACCCTTCCCCGAAGCCTTCCCCTCACCCGTCCCCTAATCCTAACCCGTACGCTCACACTAACCCGTGCCCTCACACGTACGCTCCCCCTAAACCGTTGTCGTACCCTCACCTGGACTCTAAACCGTCACCGTCCCCTAACCCTAACCCTAGCCCGAACCCTAACCCTAACCCTTCCCCGAAGCCTTCCCCTCACCCGTCCCCTAATCCTAACCCGTACGCTCACACTAACCCGCCCCCTCACACGTACGCTCCCCCTCAACCGTTGTCGTACCATCACCTGGACCCTAAACCGTCCCCGTCCCCTAACCCTATCCCTAGCCCGAACCCTGACCCTCACCCTTCCCCGAAGCCTTCCCCTCACCCGTCCCCTAATCCTAATCCGTACGCTCACACTAACCCGCGCCCTCACACGTACGCTCCCCCTAAACCGTTGTCGTACCCTCACCTGGACCCTAAACCGTCCCCGTCCCCTAACCTTAACCCTAGCCCGAACCCTAACCCTAACCCTTCCCCGAAGCCTTCCCCTCACCCGTCCCCTAATCCTAACCCGTATGCTCACACTAATCCGTGCCCTCACACGTACGCTCCCTCTAAACCGTTGTCGTACCCTCACCTGGACCCTAAACCGTCCCCGTCCCCTAACCCTAACCCTAGCCCGAACCCTAACGCTAACCCTTCCCCGAAGCCTTCCCCTCACCCGTCCCCTAATCCTAAGCCGTACGCTCACACTAACCCGCGCCCTCACACGTACGCTCCCCCTAAACCGTTGTCGTACCCTCACCTGGACCCTAAACCGTCCCCGTCCCCTAACCCTAACCCTAGCCCGAACCCTAACCCTAACCCTTCCCCGAAGCCTTCCCCTCACCCGTTCCCTAATCCTAACCCGTACGCTCACACTAACCCGCGCCCTCAAACGTACGCGCCCCCTAAACCGTTGTCGTACCCTCACCTGGACCCTAAACCGTCCCCGTCCCCTAACCCTAACCCTAGCCTGAACCCTAACCCTAACACTTCCCCGAAGCCTTCCCCTCACCCGTCCCCTAATCCTAACCCGTACGCTCACACTAACCCACGCCCTCACACGTACGCTCCCCCTAAACCATTGTCGTACCCTCACCTGGACCCTAAACCATCCCCGTCCCCTAACCCTAACCCTAGCCCGAACCCTAACCCTAATGCTTCCCCGAAGCCTTCCCCTCAACCGTCCCCTAATCCTAACCCGTACGCTCACACTAACCCGTGCCCTCACACGTACGCTCCCCCTAAACCGTTGTCGTACCCTCACCTGGACCCTAAACCGTCCCCGTCCCCTAACCCTAACCCTAGCCCGAACCCTGACCCTCACCCTTCCCCGAAGCCTTCCCCTCACCCGTCCCCTAATCCTAACCCGTACGCTCACACTAACCCTCGCACTCACACGTACGCTCCCCCTAAACCGTTGTCGTGCCCTCACCTGGACCCTAAACCGTCCCCGTCCCCTAACCCTAACCCTAGCCCGAACCCTAACCCTAACCCTTCCCCGAAGCCTTCCCCTCACCCGTCCCCTAATCCTAACCCGTACGCTCACACTAAATCGCGCCCTCACACGTACGCTCCCCCTCAACCGTTGTCGTAGCATCACCTGGACCCTAAACCGTCCCCGTCCCCTAACCCTATCCCTAGCCCGAACCCGGACCCTCACCCTTCCCCGAAGCCTTCCCCTCACCCGTCCCCTAATCCTAACCCGTACGCTCACACTAACCCGCGCCCTCACACGTACGCTCCCCCTAAACCGTTGTCGTACCCTCACCTGGACCCTAAACCGTCCCCGTCCCCTAACCTTAACCCTAGCCCGAACCCTAACCCTAACCCTTCCCCGAAGCCTTCCCCTCACCCGTCCCCTAATCCTAACCCGTATGCTCACACTAATCCGCGCCCTCACACGTACGCTCCCCCTAAACCGTTGTCGTACCCTCACCCGGACCCTAAACCGTCCCCGTCCCCTAACCCTAACCCTAGCCCGAACCCTAACCCTAACCCTTCCCCGAAGCCTTCCCCTCACCCGTCCCCTAATCCTAACCCGTACGCTCACACTAACCCACGCCCTCACACGTACGCTCCCCCTAAACCGTTGTCGTACCCTCACCTGGACCCTAAACCATCCCCGTCCCCTAACCCTAACCGTAGCCCAAACCCTAACCCTAACCCTTCCCCGAAGCCTTCCCCTCACCCGTCCCCTAATCCTAACCCGTACGCTCACACTAACCCGTGCCCTCACACGTACGCTCCCCCTAAACCGTTGTCGTACCCTCACCTGGACCCTAAACCGTCCCCGTCCCCTAAACCTAACCCTAGCCCGAACCCTGACCCTCACCCTTCCCCGAAGCCTTCCCCTCACCCGTCCCCTAATCCTACCCCGTACGCTCACACTAACCCTCGCACTCACACGTACGCTCCCCCTAAACCGTTGTCATACCCTCACCTGGACCCTAAACCGTCCCCGTCCCCTAACCCTAACCCTAGCCCGAACCCTAACCCTAACCCTTCCCCGAAGCCTTCCCCTCACCCGTCCCCTAATCCTAACCCGTACGCTCACACTAACTCGCGCCCTCACACGTACGCTCCCCCTAAACCGTTGTCGTAGCATCACCTGGACCCTAAACCGTCCCCGTCCCCTAACCCTATCCCTAGCCCGAACCCGGACCCTCACCCTTCCCCGAAGCCTTCCCCTCACCCGTCCCCTAATCCTAACCCGTACGCTCACACTAACCCGCGCCCTCACACGTACGCTCCCCCTAAACCGTTGTCGTACCCTCACCTGGACCCTAAACCGTCCCCGTCCCCTAACCTTAACCCTAGCCCGAACCCTAACCCTAACCCTTCCCCGAAGCCTTCCCCTCACCCGTCCCCTAATCCTAACCCGTATGCTCACACTAATCCGCGCCCTCACACGTACGCTCCCCCTAAACCGTTGTCGTACCCTCACCCGGACCCTAAACCGTCCCCGTCCCCTAACCCTAACCCTAGCCCGAACCCTAACCCTAACCCTTCCCCGAAGCCTTCCCCTCACCCGTCCCCTAATCCTAACCCGTACGCTCACACTAACCCACGCCCTCACACGTACGCTCCCCCTAAACCGTTGTCGTACCCTCACCTGGACCCTAAACCATCCCCGTCCCCTAACCCTAACCCTAGCCCAAACCCTAACCCTAACCCTTCCCCGAAGCCTTCCCCTCACCCGTCCCCTAATCCTAACCCGTACGCTCACACTAACCCGTGCCCTCACACGTACGCTCCCCCTAAACCGTTGTCGTACCCTCACCTGGACCCTAAACCGTCCCCGTCCCCTAAACCTAACCCTAGCCCGAACCCTGACCCTCACCCTTCCCCGAAGCCTTAACCTCACCCGTCCCCTAATCCTACCCCGTACGCTCACACTAACCCTCGCACTCACACGTACGCTCCCCCTAAACCGTTGTCATACCCTCACCTGGACCCTAAACCGTCCCCGTCCCCTAACCCTAACCCTAGCCCGAACCCTAACCCTAACCCTTCCCCGAAGCCTTCCCCTCACCCGTCCCCTAATCCTAACCCGTATGCTCACACTAATCCGCGCCCTCACACGTACGCTCCCCCTAAACCGTTGTCGTACCCTCACCCGGACCCTAAACCGTCCCCGTCCCCTAACCCTAACCCTAGCCCGAACCCTAACCCTAACCCTTCCCCGAAGCCTTCCCCTCACCCGTCCCCTAATCCTAACCCGTACGCTCACACTAACCCACGCCCTCACACGTACGCTCCCCCTAAACCGTTGTCGTACCCTCACCTGGACCCTAAACCATCCCCGTCCCCTAACCCTAACCCTAGCCCAAACCCTAACCCTAACCCTTCCCCGAAGCCTTCCCCTCACCCGTCCCCTAATCCTAACCCGTACGCTCACACTAACCCGTGCCCTCACACGTACGCTCCCCCTAAACCGTTGTCGTACCCTCACCTGGACCCTAAACCGTCCCCGTCCCTTAAACCTAACCCTAGCCCGAACCCTGACCCTCACCTTTCCCCGAAGCCTTCCCCTCACCCGTCCCCTAATCCTACCCCGTACGCTCACACTAACCCTCGCACTCACACGTACGCTCCCCCTAAACCGTTGTCATACCCTCACCTGGACCCTAAACCGTCCCCGTCCCCTAACCCTAACCCTAGCCCGAACCCTAACCCTAACCCTTCCCCGAAGCCTTCCCCTCACCCGTCCCCTAATCCTAACCCATACGCTCACACTAACCCGCGCCCTCACACGTACGCTCCCCCTCAACCGTTGTCGTACCATCACCTGGACCCTAAACCGTCCCCGTCACCTAACCCTATCCCTAGCCCGAACCCTGACCCTCACCCTTCCCCGAAGCCTTCCCCTCACCCGTCCCCTAATCCTAACCCGTACGCTCACACTAACCCGCGCCCTCACACGTACGCTCCCCCTAAACCGTTGTCGTACCCTCACCTGGACCCTAAACCGTCCCTGTCCCCTATCCTTAACCCTAGCCCGAACCCTAACCCTAACCCTTCCCCGAAGCCTTCCCCTCACCCGTCCCCTAATCCTAACCCGTATGCTCACACTAATCCGCGCCCTCACACGTACGCTCCCCCTAAACCGTTGTCGTACCCTCACCTGGACCCTAAACCGTCCCCGTCCCCTAACCCTAACCCTAGCCCGAACCCTAACCCTAACCCTTCCCCGAAGCCTTCCCCTCACCCGTCCCCTAATCCTAACCCGTACGCTCACACTAACCCGCGCCCTCACACGTACGCTCCCCCTAAACCGTTGTCGTACCATCACCTGGACCCTAAACCATCCCCGTCCCCTAACCCTAACCCTAGCCCGAACCCTAACCCTAATGCTTCCCCGAAGCCTTCCCCTCAACCGTCCCCTAATCCTAACCAGTACGCTCACACTAACCCGTGCCCTCACACGTACGCTCCCCCTAAACCGTTGTCGTACCCTCACCTGGACCCTAAACCGTCCCCGTCCCCTAACCCTAACCCTAGCCCGAACCCTAACGCTAACCCTTCCCCGAAGCCTTCCCCTCACCCGTCCCCTAATCCTAACCCGTACACCCACACTAACCCGCGCCCTCACACGTACGCTCCCCCTAAACCGTTGTCGTACCCTCACCTGGACCCTAAACCGTCCCCGTCCCCTAACCCTAACCCTAGCCCGAACCCTAGCCCTAACCCTTCCCCGAAGCCTTCCCCTCACCCGTTCCCTAATCCTAACCCGTACGCTCACACTAACCCGCGCCCTCAAACGTACGCGCCCCCTTAACCGTTGTCGTACCCTCACCTGGACCCTAAACCGTCCCCGTCCCCTAACCCTAACCCTAGCCCGAACCCTAACCCTAACCCTTCCCCGAAGCCTTCCCCTCACCCGTCCCCTAATCCTAACCCGTACGCTCACACTAACCCACGCCCTCACACGTACGCTCCCCCTAAACCATTGTCGTACCCTCACCTGGACCCTAAACCATCCCCGTCCCCTAACCCTAACCCTAGCCCGAACCCTAACCCTAATGCTTCCCCGAAGCCTTCCCCTCAACCGTCCCCTAATCCTAACCCGTACGCTCACACTAACCCGTGCCCTCACACGTACGCTTCCCCTAAACCGTTGTCGTACCCTCACCTGGACCCTAAACCGTCCCCGTCCCCTAACCCTAACCCTAGCCCGAACCCTGACCCACACCCTTCCCCGAAGCCTTCCCCTCACCCGTCCCCTAATCCTAACCCGTACGCTCACACTAACCCTCGCACTCACACGTACGCTCCCCCTTAAACCGTTTTCGTACCCTCACCTGGACCCTAAACCGTCCCCGTCCCCTAACCCTAACCCTAGCCCGAACCCTAACCCTAACTCTTCCCCGAAGCCTTCCCCTCACCCGTCCCCTAATCCTAACCCGTATGCTCACACTAACCCGCGCCCTCACACGTACGCTCCCCCTCAACCGTTGTCGTACCATCACCTGTACCCTAAACCGTCCCCGTACCCTAACACTATCCCTAGCCCGAACCCTGACCCTCACCCTTCCCCGAAGCCTTCCCCTCACCCGTCCCCTAATCCTAACCCGTACGCTCACACTAACCCATGCCCTCACACGTACGCTCCCCCTAAACCGTTGTCGTACCCTCACTTGGACCCTAAACCGTCCCCGTCCCCTAACCCTATCCATAGCCCGAACCCTGACCCTCACCCTTCCCCGAAGCCTTCCCCTCACCCGTCCCCTAATCCTAACCCGTACGCTCACACTAACCCGTGCCCTCACACGTACGCTCCCCCTAAACCGTTGTCGTACCCTCACCCGGACCCTAAACCGTCCCCGTCCCCTAACCCTAACCCTAGCCCGAACCCTAACGCTAACCCTTCCCCGAAGCCTTCCCCTCACCCGTCCCCTAATCCTAACCCGTACACTCACACTAACCCGCGCCCTCACATGTACGCTCCCCCTAAACCGTTGTCGTAGCCTCACCCGGACCCTAAACCGTCCCCGTCCCCTAACCCTAACCCTAGCCCGAACCCTAACCCTAACCCTTCCCCGAAGCCTTCCCCTCACCCGTCCCCTAATCCTAACCCGTACGCTCACACTAACCCGTGCCCTCACACGTACGCTCCCCCTAAACCGTTGTCATACCCTCACCTGGACCCTAAACCGTCACCGTCCCCTAACCCTAACCCTAGCCCGAACCCTGACCCTCACCCTTCCCCGAAGCCTTCCCCTCACCCTTCCCCTAATCCTAACTCGTACGCTCACACTAACCCGCGCCCTCACACGTACGCTCCCCCTCAACCGTTGTCGTACCATCACCTGGACCCTAAACCGTCCCCGTCCCCTAACCCTATCCCTAGCCCGAACCCTGACCCTCACCCTTCCCCGAAGCCTTCCCCTCACCCGTCCCCTAATCCTAATCCGTACGCTCACACTAACCTGCGCCCTAACACGAACGCTCCCCCTAAACCGTTGTCGTACCCTCACCTGGACCCTAAACCGTCCCCGTCCCCTAACCTTAACCCTAGCCCGAACCCTAACCCTAACCCTTCCCCGAAGCCTTCCCCTCACCCGTCCCCTAATCCTAACCCGTATGCTCACACTAATCTGCGCCCTCACACGTACGCTCCCTCTAAACCGTTGTCGTACCCTCACCTGGACCCTAAACCGTCCCCGTCCCCTAACCCTAACCCTAGCCCGAACCCTAACGCTAACCCTTCCCCGAAGCCTTCCCCTCACCCGTCCCCTAATCCTAACCCGTACGCTCACACTAACCCGCGCCCTCACACGTACGCTCCCCCTAAACCGTTGTCGTACCCTCACCTGGACCCTAAACCGTCCCCGTCCCCTAACCCTAACCCTAGCCCGAACCCTAACCCTAACACTTCCCCGAAGCCTTCCCCTCACCCGTCCCCTAATCCTAACCCGTATGCTCACACTAACCCTCGCACTCACACGTACGCTCCCCCTAAACCGTTGTCGTACCCTCACCTGGACCCTAAACCGTCCCCGTCCCCTAACCCTAACCCTAGCCCGAAGCCTAACCCTAACCCTTCCCCGAAGCCTTCCCCTCACCCGTCCCCTAATCCTAACCCGTACGCTCACACTAACCCGCGCCCTCACACGTACGCTCCCCCTCAACCGTTGTCGTACCATCACCTGGACCCTAAACCGTCCCCGTCCCGTAACCCTATCCCTAGCCCGAACACTGACCCTCAACCTTCCCCGAAGCCTTCCCCTCACCCGTCCCCTAATCCTAACACGTACGCTCACACTAACCCGCGTGCTCACACGTACGCTCCCCCTAAACCGTTGTCGTACCCTCACTTGGACCCTAAACCGTCCCCGTCCCCTAACCCTATCCCTAGCCCGAACCCTGACCCTCACCCTTCCCCGAAGCCTTCCCCTCACCCGTCCCCTAATCCTAACCCGTACGCTCACACTAACCCGCGCCCTCACACGTACGCTCCCCCTAAACCGTTGTCGTACCCTCACCTGGACCCTAAACCGTCCCCGTCCCCTAACCTTAACCCTAGCCCGAACCCTAACCCTAACCCTTCCCCGAAGCCTTCCCCTCACCCGTCCCCTAATCCTAACCCGTATGCTCACACTAATCCGCGCCCTCACACGTACGCTCCCCCTAAACCGTTGTCGTACCCTCACCCGGACCCTAAACCGTCCCCGTCCCCTAACCCTAACCCTAGCCCGAACCCTAACCCTAACCCTTCCCCGAAGCCTTCCCCTCACCCGTCCCCTAATCCTAACCCGTACGCTCACACTAACCCACGCCCTCACACGTACGCTCCCCCTAAACCGTTGTCGTACCCTCACCTGGACCCTAAACCATCCCCGTCCCCTAACCCTAACCCTAGCCCAAACCCTAACCCTAACCCTTCCCCGAAGCCTTCCCCTCACCCGTCCCCTAATCCTAACCCGTACGCTCACACTAACCCGTGCCCTCACACGTACGCTCCCCCTAAACCGTTGTCGTACCCTCACCTGGACCCTAAACCGTCCCCGTCCCCTAAACCTAACCCTAGCCCGAACCCTGACCCTCACCCTTCCCCGAAGCCTTAACCTCACCCGTCCCCTAATCCTACCCCGTACGCTCACACTAACCCTCGCACTCACACGTACGCTCCCCCTAAACCGTTGTCATACCCTCACCTGGACCCTAAACCGTCCCCGTCCCCTAACCCTAACCCTAGCCCGAACCCTAACCCTAACCCTTCCCCGAAGCCTTCCCCTCACCCGTCCCCTAATCCTAACCCGTATGCTCACACTAATCCGCGCCCTCACACGTACGCTCCCCCTAAACCGTTGTCGTACCCTCACCCGGACCCTAAACCGTCCCCGTCCCCTAACCCTAACCCTAGCCCGAACCCTAACCCTAACCCTTCCCCGAAGCCTTCCCCTCACCCGTCCCCTAATCCTAACCCGTACGCTCACACTAACCCACGCCCTCACACGTACGCTCCCCCTAAACCGTTGTCGTACCCTCACCTGGACCCTAAACCATCCCCGTCCCCTAACCCTAACCCTAGCCCAAACCCTAACCCTAACCCTTCCCCGAAGCCTTCCCCTCACCCGTCCCCTAATCCTAACCCGTACGCTCACACTAACCCGTGCCCTCACACGTACGCTCCCCCTAAACCGTTGTCGTACCCTCACCTGGACCCTAAACCGTCCCCGTCCCTTAAACCTAACCCTAGCCCGAACCCTGACCCTCACCCTTCCCCGAAGCCTTCCCCTCACCCGTCCCCTAATCCTACCCCGTACGCTCACACTAACCCTCGCACTCACACGTACGCTCCCCCTAAACCGTTGTCATACCCTCACCTGGACCCTAAACCGTCCCCGTCCCCTAACCCTAACCCTAGCCCGAACCCTAACCCTAACCCTTCCCCGAAGCCTTCCCCTCACCCGTCCCCTAATCCTAACCCATACGCTCACACTAACCCGCGCCCTCACACGTACGCTCCCCCTCAACCGTTGTCGTACCATCACCTGGACCCTAAACCGTCCCCGTCACCTAACCCTATCCCTAGCCCGAACCCTGACCCTCACCCTTCCCCGAAGCCTTCCCCTCACCCGTCCCCTAATCCTAACCCGTACGCTCACACTAACCCGCGCCCTCACACGTACGCTCCCCCTAAACCGTTGTCGTACCCTCACCTGGACCCTAAACCGTCCCTGTCCCCTATCCTTAACCCTAGCCCGAACCCTAACCCTAACCCTTCCCCGAAGCCTTCCCCTCACCCGTCCCCTAATCCTAACCCGTATGCTCACACTAATCCGCGCCCTCACACGTACGCTCCCCCTAAACCGTTGTCGTACCCTCACCTGGACCCTAAACCGTCCCCGTCCCCTAACCCTAACCCTAGCCCGAACCCTAACCCTAACCCTTCCCCGAAGCCTTCCCCTCACCCGTCCCCTAATCCTAACCCGTACGCTCACACTAACCCGCGCCCTCACACGTACGCTCCCCCTAAACCGTTGTCGTACCATCACCTGGACCCTAAACCATCCCCGTCCCCTAACCCTAACCCTAGCCCGAACCCTAACCCTAATGCTTCCCCGAAGCCTTCCCCTCAACCGTCCCCTAATCCTAACCAGTACGCTCACACTAACCCGTGCCCTCACACGTACGCTCCCCCTAAACCGTTGTCGTACCCTCACCTGGACCCTAAACCGTCCCCGTCCCCTAACCCTAACCCTAGCCCGAACCCTAACGCTAACCCTTCCCCGAAGCCTTCCCCTCACCCGTCCCCTAATCCTAACCCGTACACCCACACTAACCCGCGCCCTCACACGTACGCTCCCCCTAAACCGTTGTCGTACCCTCACCTGGACCCTAAACCGTCCCCGTCCCCTAACCCTAACCCTAGCCCGAACCCTAGCCCTAACCCTTCCCCGAAGCCTTCCCCTCACCCGTTCCCTAATCCTAACCCGTACGCTCACACTAACCCGCGCCCTCAAACGTACGCGCCCCCTTAACCGTTGTCGTACCCTCACCTGGACCCTAAACCGTCCCCGTCCCCTAACCCTAACCCTAGCCCGAACCCTAACCCTAACCCTTCCCCGAAGCCTTCCCCTCACCCGTCCCCTAATCCTAACCCGTACGCTCACACTAACCCACGCCCTCACACGTACGCTCCCCCTAAACCATTGTCGTACCCTCACCTGGACCCTAAACCATCCCCGTCCCCTAACCCTAACCCTAGCCCGAACCCTAACCCTAATGCTTCCCCGAAGCCTTCCCCTCAACCGTCCCCTAATCCTAACCCGTACGCTCACACTAACCCGTGCCCTCACACGTACGCTTCCCCTAAACCGTTGTCGTACCCTCACCTGGACCCTAAACCGTCCCCGTCCCCTAACCCTAACCCTAGCCCGAACCCTGACCCACACCCTTCCCCGAAGCCTTCCCCTCACCCGTCCCCTAATCCTAACCCGTACGCTCACACTAACCCTCGCACTCACACGTACGCTCCCCCTTAAACCGTTTTCGTACCCTCACCTGGACCCTAAACCGTCCCCGTCCCCTAACCCTAACCCTAGCCCGAACCCTAACCCTAACTCTTCCCCGAAGCCTTCCCCTCACCCGTCCCCTAATCCTAACCCGTATGCTCACACTAACCCGCGCCCTCACACGTACGCTCCCCCTCAACCGTTGTCGTACCATCACCTGTACCCTAAACCGTCCCCGTACCCTAACACTATCCCTAGCCCGAACCCTGACCCTCACCCTTCCCCGAAGCCTTCCCCTCACCCGTCCCCTAATCCTAACCCGTACGCTCACACTAACCCATGCCCTCACACGTACGCTCCCCCTAAACCGTTGTCGTACCCTCACTTGGACCCTAAACCGTCCCCGTCCCCTAACCCTATCCATAGCCCGAACCCTGACCCTCACCCTTCCCCGAAGCCTTCCCCTCACCCGTCCCCTAATCCTAACCCGTACGCTCACACTAACCCGTGCCCTCACACGTACGCTCCCCCTAAACCGTTGTCGTACCCTCACCCGGACCCTAAACCGTCCCCGTCCCCTAACCCTAACCCTAGCCCGAACCCTAACGCTAACCCTTCCCCGAAGCCTTCCCCTCACCCGTCCCCTAATCCTAACCCGTACACTCACACTAACCCGCGCCCTCACATGTACGCTCCCCCTAAACCGTTGTCGTAGCCTCACCCGGACCCTAAACCGTCCCCGTCCCCTAACCCTAACCCTAGCCCGAACCCTAACCCTAACCCTTCCCCGAAGCCTTCCCCTCACCCGTCCCCTAATCCTAACCCGTACGCTCACACTAACCCGTGCCCTCACACGTACGCTCCCCCTAAACCGTTGTCATACCCTCACCTGGACCCTAAACCGTCACCGTCCCCTAACCCTAACCCTAGCCCGAACCCTGACCCTCACCCTTCCCCGAAGCCTTCCCCTCACCCTTCCCCTAATCCTAACTCGTACGCTCACACTAACCCGCGCCCTCACACGTACGCTCCCCCTCAACCGTTGTCGTACCATCACCTGGACCCTAAACCGTCCCCGTCCCCTAACCCTATCCCTAGCCCGAACCCTGACCCTCACCCTTCCCCGAAGCCTTCCCCTCACCCGTCCCCTAATCCTAATCCGTACGCTCACACTAACCTGCGCCCTAACACGAACGCTCCCCCTAAACCGTTGTCGTACCCTCACCTGGACCCTAAACCGTCCCCGTCCCCTAACCTTAACCCTAGCCCGAACCCTAACCCTAACCCTTCCCCGAAGCCTTCCCCTCACCCGTCCCCTAATCCTAACCCGTATGCTCACACTAATCTGCGCCCTCACACGTACGCTCCCTCTAAACCGTTGTCGTACCCTCACCTGGACCCTAAACCGTCCCCGTCCCCTAACCCTAACCCTAGCCCGAACCCTAACGCTAACCCTTCCCCGAAGCCTTCCCCTCACCCGTCCCCTAATCCTAACCCGTACGCTCACACTAACCCGCGCCCTCACACGTACGCTCCCCCTAAACCGTTGTCGTACCCTCACCTGGACCCTAAACCGTCCCCGTCCCCTAACCCTAACCCTAGCCCGAACCCTAACCCTAACACTTCCCCGAAGCCTTCCCCTCACCCGTCCCCTAATCCTAACCCGTATGCTCACACTAACCCTCGCACTCACACGTACGCTCCCCCTAAACCGTTGTCGTACCCTCACCTGGACCCTAAACCGTCCCCGTCCCCTAACCCTAACCCTAGCCCGAAGCCTAACCCTAACCCTTCCCCGAAGCCTTCCCCTCACCCGTCCCCTAATCCTAACCCGTACGCTCACACTAACCCGCGCCCTCACACGTACGCTCCCCCTCAACCGTTGTCGTACCATCACCTGGACCCTAAACCGTCCCCGTCCCGTAACCCTATCCCTAGCCCGAACACTGACCCTCAACCTTCCCCGAAGCCTTCCCCTCACCCGTCCCCTAATCCTAACACGTACGCTCACACTAACCCGCGTGCTCACACGTACGCTCCCCCTAAACCGTTGTCGTACCCTCACTTGGACCCTAAACCGTCCCCGTCCCCTAACCCTATCCCTAGCCCGAACCCTGACCCTCACCCTTCCCCGAAGCCTTCCCCTCACCCGTCCCCTAATCCTAACCCGTACGCTCACACTAACCCGCGCCCTCACACGTACGCTCCCCCTAAACCGTTGTCGTACCCTCACCCGGACCCTAAACCGTCCCCGTCCCCTAACCCTAACCCTAGCCCGAAGCCTAACCCTAACCCTTCCCCGAAGCCTTCCCCTCACCCGTCCCCTAATCCTAACCCGTACGCTCACACTAACCCGCGCCCTCACACGTACGCTCCCCCTCAACCGTTGTCGTACCATCACCTGGACCCTAAACCGTCCCCGTCCCCTAACCCTATCCCTAGCCCGAACCCTGACCCTCACCCTTCCCCGAAGCCTTCCCCTCACCCGTCCCCTAATCCTAACACGTACGCTCACACTAACCCGCGCGCTCACACGTACGTTCCCCCTAAACCGTTGTCGTACCCTCACTTGGACCCTAAACCGTCCCCGTCCCCTAACCCTATCCCTAGCCCGAACCCTGACCCTCACCCTTCCCCGAAGCCTTCCCCTCACCCGTCCCCTAATCCTAACCCGTACGCTCACACTAACCCGCGCCCTCACACGTACGCTCCCCCTAAACCGTTGTCGTACCCTCACCCGGACCCTAAACCGTCCCCGTCCCCTGACCCTAACCCTAGCCCGAACCCTAACGCTAACCCTTCCCCGAAGCCTTCCCCTCACCCGTCCCCTAATCCTAACCCGTACACTCACACTAACCCGCGCCCTCACATGTACGCTCCCCCTAAACCGTTGTCGTACCCTCACCCGGACCCTAAACCGTCCCCGTCCCCTAACCCTAACCCTAGCCCGAACCCTAACCCTAACCCTTCCCCGAAGCCTTCCCCTCACCCGTCCCCTAATCCTAACACGTACGCTCACACTAACCCGTGCCCTCACACGTACGCTCCCCCTAAACCGTTGTCGTACCCTCACCTGGACTCTAAACCGTCACCGTCCCCTAACCCTAACCCTAGCCCGAACCCTGACCCTCACCCTTCCCCGAAGCCTTCCCCTCACCCGTCCCCTAATCCTAACCCGTACGCTCACACTAACCCTCGCACTCACACGTACGCTACCCCTAAACCGTTGTCGTACCCTCACCTGGAACCTAAACCGTGCCCGTCCCCTAACCCTAACCCTAGCCCGAACCCTAACCCTAACCCTTCCCCGAAGCCTTCCCCTCACCCGTCCCCTAATCCTAACCCGTACGCTCACACTAACCCGCGCCCTCACACGTACGCTACCCCTCAACCGTTGTCGTACCATCACCTGGACCCTAAACCGTCCCCGTCCCCTAACCCTATCCCTAGCCCGAACCCTGACCCTCACCCTTCCCCGAAGCCTTCCCCTCACCCGTCCCCTAATCCTAATCCGTACGCTCACACTAACCCGCGCCCTCACACGTACGCTCCCCCTAAACCGTTGTCGTACCCTCACCTGGACCCTAAACCGTCCCCGTCCCCTAACCTTAACCCTAGCCCGAACCCTAACCCTAACCCTTCCCCGAAGCCTTCCCCTCACCCGTCCCCTAATCCTAACCCGTATGCTCACACTAATCCGTGCCCTCACACGTACGCTCCCTCTAAACCGTTGTCGTACCCTCACCTGGACCCTAAACCGTCCCCGTCCCCTAACCCTAACCCTAGCCCGAACCCTAACGCTAACCCTTCCCCGAAGCCTTCCCCTCACCCGTCCCCTAATCCTAAGCCGTACGCTCACACTAACCCGCGCCCTCACACGTACGCTCCCCCTAAACCGTTGTCGTACCCTCACCTGGACCCTAAACCGTCCCCGTCCCCTAACCCTAACCCTAGCCCGAACCCTAACCCTAACCCTTCCCCGAAGCCTTCCCCTCACCCGTTCCCTAATCCTAACCCGTACGCTCACACTAACCCGCGCCCTCAAACGTACGCGCCCCCTAAACCGTTGTCGTACCCTCACCTGGACCCTAAACAGTCCCCGTCCCCTAACCCTAACCCTAGCCTGAACCCTAACCCTAACACTTCCCCGAAGCCTTCCCCTCACCCGTCCCCTAATCCTAACCCGTACGCTCACACTAACCCACGCCCTCACACGTACGCTCCCCCTAAACCATTGTCGTACCCTCACCTGGACCCTAAACCATCCCCGTCCCCTAACCCTAACCCTAGCCCGAACCCTAACCCTAATGCTTCCCCGAAGCCTTCCCCTCAACCGTCCCCTAATCCTAACCCGTACGCTCACACTAACCCGTGCCCTCACACGTACGCTCCCCCTAAACCGTTGTCGTACCCTCACCTGGACCCTAAACCGTCCCCGTCCCCTAACCCTAACCCTAGCCCGAACCCTGACCCTCACCCTTCCCCGAAGCCTTCCCCTCACCCGTCCCCTAATCCTAACCCGTACGCTCACACTAACCCTCGCACTCACACGTACGCTCCCCCTAAACCGTTGTCGTACCCTCACCTGGACCCTAAACCGTCCCCGTCCCCTAACCCTAACCCTAGCCCGAACCCTAACCCTAACCCTTCCCCAAAGCCTTCCCCTCACCCGTCCCCTAATCCTAACCCGTACGCTCACACTAACTCGCGCCCTCACACGTACGCTCCCCCTCAACCGTTGTCGTAGCATCACCTGGACCCTAAACCGTCCCCGTCCCCTAACCCTATCCCTAGCCCGAACCCGGACCCTCACCCTTCCCCGAAGCCTTCCCCTCACCCGTCCCCTAATCCTAACCCGTACGCTCACACTAACCCGCGCCCTCACACGTACGCTCCCCCTATACCGTTGTCGTACCCTCACCTGGACCCTAAACCGTCCCCGTCCCCTAACCTTAACCCTAGCCCGAACCCTAACCCTAACCCTTCCCCGAAGCCTTCCCCTCACCCGTCCCCTAATCCTAACCCGTATGCTCACACTAATCCGCGCCCTCACACGTACGCTCCCCCTAAACCGTTGTCGTACCCTCACCCGGACCCTAAACCGTCCCCGTCCCCTAACCCTAACCCTAGCCCGAACCCTAACCCTAACCCTTCCCCGAAGCCTTCCCCTCACCCGTCCCCTAATCCTAACCCGTACGCTCACACTAACCCACGCCCTCACACGTACGCTCCCCCTAAACCGTTGTCGTACCCTCACCTGGACCCTAAACCATCCCCGTCCCCTAACCCTAACCCTAGCCCAAACCCTAACCCTAACCCTTCCCCGAAGCCTTCCCCTCACCCGTCCCCTAATCCTAACCCGTACGCTCACACTAACCCGTGCCCTCACACGTACGCTCCCCCTAAACCGTTGTCGTACCCTCACCTGGACCCTAAACCGTCCCCGTCCCCTAAACCTAACCCTAGCCCGAACCCTGACCCTCACCCTTCCCCGAAGCCTTCCCCTCACCCGTCCCCTAATCCTACCCCGTACGCTCACACTAACCCTCGCACTCACACGTACGCTCCCCCTAAACCGTTGTCATACCCTCACCTGGACCCTAAACCGTCCCCGTCCCCTAACCCTAACCCTAGCCCGAACCCTAACCCTAACCCTTCCCCGAAGCCTTCCCCTCACCCGTCCCCTAATCCTAACCCGTATGCTCACACTAATCCGCGCCCTCACACGTACGCTCCCCCTAAACCGTTGTCGTACCCTCACCCGGACCCTAAACCGTCCCCGTCCCCTAACCCTAACCCTAGCCCGAACCCTAACCCTAACCCTTCCCCGAAGCCTTCCCCTCACCCGTCCCCTAATCCTAACCCGTACGCTCACACTAACCCACGCCCTCACACGTACGCTCCCCCTAAACCGTTGTCGTACCCTCACCTGGACCCTAAACCATCCCCGTCCCCTAACCCTAACTCTAGCCCAAACCCTAACCCTAACCCTTCCCCGAAGCCTTCCCCTCACCCGTCCCCTAATCCTAACCCGTACGCTCACACTAACCCGTGCCCTCACACGTACGCTCCCCCTAAACCGTTGTCGTACCCTCACCTGGACCCTAAACCGTCCCCGTCCCTTAAACCTAACCCTAGCCCGAACCCTGACCCTCACCCTTCCCCGAAGCCTTCCCCTCACCCGTCCCCTAATCCTACCCCGTACGCTCACACTAACCCTCGCACTCACACGTACGCTCCCCCTAAACCGTTGTCATACCCTCACCTGGACCCTAAACCGTCCCCGTCCCCTAACCCTAACCCTAGCCCGAACCCTAACCCTAACCCTTCCCCGAAGCCTTCCCCTCACCCGTCCCCTAATCCTAACCCATACGCTCACACTAACCCGCGCCCTCACACGTACGCTCCCCCTCAACCGTTGTCGTACCATCACCTGGACCCTAAACCGTCCCCGTCACCTAACCCTATCCCTAGCCCGAACCCTGACCCTCACCCTTCCCCGAAGCCTTCCCCTCACCCGTCCCCTAATCCTAACCCGTACGCTCACACTAACCCGCGCCCTCACACGTACGCTCCCCCTAAACCGTTGTCGTACCCTCACCTGGACCCTAAACCGTCCCTGTCCCCTATCCTTAACCCTAGCCCGAACCCTAACCCTAACCCTTCCCCGAAGCCTTCCCCTCACCCGTCCCCTAATCCTAACCCGTATGCTCACACTAATCCGCGCCCTCACACGTACGCTCCCCCGAAACCGTTGTCGTACCCTCACCTGGACCCTAAACCGTCCCCGTCCCCTAACCCTAACCCTAGCCCGAACCCAAACCCTAACCCTTCCCCGAAGCCTTCCCCTCACCTGTCCCCTAATCCTAACCCGTACGCTCACACTAACCCGCGCCCTCACACGTACGCTCCCCCTAAACCGTTGTCGTACCATCACCTGGACCCTAAACCATCCCCGTCCCCTAACCCTAACCCTAGCCCGAACCCTAACCCTAATGCTTCCCCGAAGCCTTCCCCTCAACCGTCCCCTAATCCTAACCAGTACGCTCACACTAACCCGTGCCCTCACACGTACGCTCCCCCTAAACCGTTGTCGTACCCTCACCTGGACCCTAAACCGTCCCCGTCCCCTAACCCTAACCCTAGCCCGAACCCTGAACCTCACCCTTCCCCGAAGCCTTCCCCTCACCCGTCCCCTAATCCTAACCCGTACGCTCACACTAACCCTCGCACTCACACGTACGCTCCCCCTAAACCGTTGTCGTACCCTCACCTGGACCCGAAACCGTCCCCGTCCCCTAACCCTAACCCTAGCCGGAACCCTAACGCTAACCCTTCCCCGAAGCCTTCCCCTCACCCGTCCCCTAATCCTAACCCGTACACCCACACTAACCCGCGCCCTCACACGTATGCTCCCCCTAAACCGTTGTCGTACCCTCACCTGGACCCTAAACCGTCCCCGTCCCCTAACCCTAACCCTAGCCCGAACCCTAGCCCTAACCCTTCCCCGAAGCCTTCCCCTCACCCGTTCCCTAATCCTAACCCGTACGATCACACTAACCCACGCCCTCAAACGTACGCGCCCCCTAAACCGTTGTCGTACCCTCACCTGGACCCTAAACCATCCCCGTCCCCTAACCCTAACCGTAGCCCGAACCCTAACCCTAATGCTTCCCCGAAGCCTTCCCCTCAACCGTCCCCTAATCCTAACCCGTACGCTCACACTAACCCACGCCCTCACACGTACGCTCCCCCTAAACCGTTGTCGTACCCTCACCTGGACCCTAAACCATCCCCGTCCCCTAACCCTAACCCTAGCCCGAACCCTAACCCTAACACTTCCCCGAAGCCTTCCCCTCACCCGTCCCCTAATCCTGACCCGTACGCTCACACTAACCCGTGCCCTCACACGTATGCTCCCCCTAAACCGTTGTCGTACCCTCACCTGGACCCTAAACCGTCCCCGTCCCCTAACCCTAACCCTAGCCCGAACCCTGACCCTCACCCTTCCCCGAAGCCTTCCCCTCACCCGTCCCCTAATCCTAACCCGTACGCTCACACTAAACCTCGCACTCACATGTACACTCCCCCTAAACCGTTGTCGTACCCTCACCTGGACCCTAAACCGTCCCCGTTCCCTAACTCTAACCCTAGCCCGAAGCCTAACCCTAACCCTTCCCCGAAGCCTTCCCCTCACCCGTCCCCTAATCCTAACCCGTACGTTCACACTAACCCGCGCCCTCACACGTACGCTCCCCCTCAACCGTTGTCGTACCATCACCTGGACCCTAAACCGTCCCCGTCCCCTAACCCTATCCCTAGCCCGAACCCTGACCCTCACCCTTCCCCGAAGCCTTCCCCTCACCCGTCCCCTAATCCTAACCCGTACGCTCACACTAACCCGCGCCCTCACACGTACGCTCCCCCTAAACCGTTGTCGTACCCTCACCTGGACCCTAAACCGTCCCCGTCCCCTAACCCTAACCCTAGCCCGAACCCTAACCCTAATCCTTCCCCGAAGCCTTCCCCTCACCCGTTCCCTAATCCTAACCCGTACGCTCACACTAACCCGCGCCCTCAAACGTACGCGCCCCCTAAACCGTTGTCGTACCCTCACCTGGACCCTAAACCGTCCCCGTCCCCTAACCCTAACCCTAGCCCGAACCCTAACCCTAACCCTTCCCCGAAGCCTTCCCCTCACCCGTCCCCTAATCCTAACCCGTACGCTCACACTAACCCACGCCCTCACACGTACGCTCCCCCTAAACCATTGTCGTACCCTCACCTGGACCCTAAACCATCCCCGTCCCCTAACCCTAACCCTAGCCCGAACCCTAACCCTAATGCTTCCCCGAAGCCTTACCCTCAACCGTCCCCTAATCCTAACCCGTACGCTCACACTAACCCGTGCCCTCACACGTACGCTTCCCCTAAACCGTTGTCGTACCCTCACCTGGACCCTAAACCGTCCCCGTCCCCTAACCCTAACCCTAGCCCGAACCCTGACCCACACCCTTCCCCGAAGCCTTCCCCTCACCCGTCCCCTAATCCTAACCCGTACGCTCACACTAACCCTCGCACTCACACGTACGCTCCCCCTTAAACCGTTGTCGTACCCTCACCTGGACCCTAAACCGTCCCCGTCCCCTAACCCTAACCCTAGCCCGAACCCTAACCCTAACCCTTCCCCGAAGCCTTCCCCTCACCCGTCCCCTAATCCTAACCCGTACGCTCACACTAACCCGCGCCCTCACACGTACGCTCCCCCTCAACCGTTGTCGTACCATCACCTGTACCCTAAACCGTCCCCGTTCCCTAACCCTATCCCTAGCCCGAACCCTGACCCTCACCCTTCCCCGAAGCCTTCCCCTCACCCGTCCCCTAATCCTAACCCGTACGCTCACACTAACCCATGCCCTCACACGTACGCTCCCCCTAAACCGTTGTCGTACCCTCACTTGGACCCTCAACCGTCCCCGTCCCCTAACCCTATCCATAGCCCGAACCCTGACCCTCACCCTTCCCCGAAGCCTTCCCCTCACCCGTCCCCTAATCCTAACCCGTACGCTCACACTAACCCGTGCCCTCACACGTACGCTCCCCCTAAACCGTTGTCGTACCCTCACCCGGACCCTAAACCGTCCCCGTCCCCTAACCCTTACCCTAGCCCGAACCCTAACGCTAACCCTTCCCCGAAGCCTTCCCCTCACCCGTCCCCTAATCCTAACCCGTACGCTCACACTAACCCGCGCCCTCACACGTACGCTCCCCCTAAACCGTTGTCGTACCCTCACCTGGACCCTAAACCGTCCCCGTCCCCTAACCCTAACCCTATCCCGAACCCTAACCCTAACACTTCCCCGAAGCCTTCCCCTCACCCGTTCCCTAATCCTAACCCGTACGCTCACACTAACCCGCGCCCTCAAACGTACGCGCCCCCTAAACCGTTGTCGTACCCTCACCTGGACCCTAAACCGTCCCCGTCCCCTAACCCTAACCCTAGCCCGAACCCTAACCCTAACCCTTCCCCGAAGCCTTCCCCTCACCCGTCCCCTAATCCTAACCCGTACGCTCAAACTAACCCGCGCCCTCACACGTACGCTCCCCCTAAACCATTGTCGTACCCTCACCTGGACCCTAAACCATCCCCGTCCCCTAACCCTAACCCTAGCCCGAACCCTAACCCTAATACTTCCCCGAAGCCTTCCCCTCAACCGTCCCCTAATCCTAACCCGTACGCTCACACTAACCCGTGCCCTCACACGTACGCTCCCCCTAAACCGTTGTCGTACCCTCACCTGGACCCTAAACCGTCCCCGTCCCCTAACCCTAACCCTAGCCCGAACCCTGACCCTCACCCTTCCCCGAAGCCTTCCCCTCACCCGTCCCCTAATCCTAACCCGTACGCTCACACTAACCCTCGCACTCACACGTACGCTCCCCCTAAACCGTTGTCGTACCCTCACCTGGACCCTAAACCGTCCCCGTCCCCTAACCCTAACCCTAGCCCGAACCCTAACCCTAACCCTTCCCCGAAGCCTTCCCCTCACCCGTCCCCTAATCCTAACCCGTACGCTCACACTAACCCGCGCCCTCACACGTACGCTCCCCCTCAACCGTTGTCGTGGCATCACCTGGACCCTAAACCGTCCCCGTCCCCTAACCCTATCCCTAGCCCGAACCCGGACCCTCACCCTTCCCCGAAGCCTTCCCCTCACCCGTCCCCTAATCCTAACCCGTACACTCACACTAACCCGCGCCCTCACATGTACGCTCCCCCTAAACCGTTGTCGTACCCTCACCCGGACCCTAAACCGTCCCCGTCCCCTAACCCTAACCCTAGCCCGAACCCTAACCCTAACCCTTCCCCGAAGCCTTCCCCTCACCCGTCCCCTAATCCTAACACGTACGCTCACACTAACCCGTGCCCTCACACGTACGCTCCCCCTAAACCGTTGTCGTACCCTCACCTGGACTCTAAACCGTCACCGTCCCCTAACCCTAACCCTAGCCCGAACCCTGACCCTCACCCTTCCCCGAAGCCTTCCCCTCACCCGTCCCCTAATCCTAACCCGTACGCTCACACTAACCCTCGCACTCACACGTACGCTACCCCTAAACCGTTGTCGTACCCTCACCTGGAACCTAAACCGTGCCCGTCCCCTAACCCTAACCCTAGCCCGAACCCTAACCCTAACCCTTCCCCGAAGCCTTCCCCTCACCCGTCCCCTAATCCTAACCCGTACGCTCACACTAACCCGCGCCCTCACACGTACGCTCCCCCTCAACCGTTGTCGTACCATCACCTGGACCCTAAACCGTCCCCGTCCCCTAACCCTATCCCTAGCCCGAACCCTGACCCTCACCCTTCCCCGAAGCCTTCCCCTCACCCGTCCCCTAATCCTAATCCGTACGCTCACACTAACCCGCGCCCTCACACGTACGCTCCCCCTAAACCGTTGTCGTACCCTCACCTGGACCCTAAACCGTCCCCGTCCCCTAACCTTAACCCTAGCCCGAACCCTAACCCTAACCCTTCCCCGAAGCCTTCCCCTCACCCGTCCCCTAATCCTAACCCGTATGCTCACACTAATCCGTGCCCTCACACGTACGCTCCCTCTAAACCGTTGTCGTACCCTCACCTGGACCCTAAACCGTCCCCGTCCCCTAACCCTAACCCTAGCCCGAACCCTAACGCTAACCCTTCCCCGAAGCCTTCCCCTCACCCGTCCCCTAATCCTAAGCCGTACGCTCACACTAACCCGCGCCCTCACACGTACGCTCCCCCTAAACCGTTGTCGTACCCTCACCTGGACCCTAAACCGTCCCCGTCCCCTAACCCTAACCCTAGCCCGAACCCTAACCCTAACCCTTCCCCGAAGCCTTCCCCTCACCCGTTCCCTAATCCTAACCCGTACGCTCACACTAACCCGCGCCCTCAAACGTACGCGCCCCCTAAACCGTTGTCGTACCCTCACCTGGACCCTAAACAGTCCCCGTCCCCTAACCCTAACCCTAGCCTGAACCCTAACCCTAACACTTCCCCGAAGCCTTCCCCTCACCCGTCCCCTAATCCTAACCCGTACGCTCACACTAACCCACGCCCTCACACGTACGCTCCCCCTAAACCATTGTCGTACCCTCACCTGGACCCTAAACCATCCCCGTCCCCTAACCCTAACCCTAGCCCGAACCCTAACCCTAATGCTTCCCCGAAGCCTTCCCCTCAACCGTCCCCTAATCCTAACCCGTACGCTCACACTAACCCGTGCCCTCACACGTACGCTCCCCCTAAACCGTTGTCGTACCCTCACCTGGACCCTAAACCGTCCCCGTCCCCTAACCCTAACCCTAGCCCGAACCCTGACCCTCACCCTTCCCCGAAGCCTTCCCCTCACCCGTCCCCTAATCCTAACCCGTACGCTCACACTAACCCTCGCACTCACACGTACGCTCCCCCTAAACCGTTGTCGTACCCTCACCTGGACCCTAAACCGTCCCCGTCCCCTAACCCTAACCCTAGCCCGAACCCTAACCCTAACCCTTCCCCAAAGCCTTCCCCTCACCCGTCCCCTAATCCTAACCCGTACGCTCACACTAACTCGCGCCCTCACACGTACGCTCCCCCTCAACCGTTGTCGTAGCATCACCTGGACCCTAAACCGTCCCCGTCCCCTAACCCTATCCCTAGCCCGAACCCGGACCCTCACCCTTCCCCGAAGCCTTCCCCTCACCCGTCCCCTAATCCTAACCCGTACGCTCACACTAACCCGCGCCCTCACACGTACGCTCCCCCTATACCGTTGTCGTACCCTCACCTGGACCCTAAACCGTCCCCGTCCCCTAACCTTAACCCTAGCCCGAACCCTAACCCTAACCCTTCCCCGAAGCCTTCCCCTCACCCGTCCCCTAATCCTAACCCGTATGCTCACACTAATCCGCGCCCTCACACGTACGCTCCCCCTAAACCGTTGTCGTACCCTCACCCGGACCCTAAACCGTCCCCGTCCCCTAACCCTAACCCTAGCCCGAACCCTAACCCTAACCCTTCCCCGAAGCCTTCCCCTCACCCGTCCCCTAATCCTAACCCGTACGCTCACACTAACCCACGCCCTCACACGTACGCTCCCCCTAAACCGTTGTCGTACCCTCACCTGGACCCTAAACCATCCCCGTCCCCTAACCCTAACCCTAGCCCAAACCCTAACCCTAACCCTTCCCCGAAGCCTTCCCCTCACCCGTCCCCTAATCCTAACCCGTACGCTCACACTAACCCGTGCCCTCACACGTACGCTCCCCCTAAACCGTTGTCGTACCCTCACCTGGACCCTAAACCGTCCCCGTCCCCTAAACCTAACCCTAGCCCGAACCCTGACCCTCACCCTTCCCCGAAGCCTTCCCCTCACCCGTCCCCTAATCCTACCCCGTACGCTCACACTAACCCTCGCACTCACACGTACGCTCCCCCTAAACCGTTGTCATACCCTCACCTGGACCCTAAACCGTCCCCGTCCCCTAACCCTAACCCTAGCCCGAACCCTAACCCTAACCCTTCCCCGAAGCCTTCCCCTCACCCGTCCCCTAATCCTAACCCGTATGCTCACACTAATCCGCGCCCTCACACGTACGCTCCCCCTAAACCGTTGTCGTACCCTCACCCGGACCCTAAACCGTCCCCGTCCCCTAACCCTAACCCTAGCCCGAACCCTAACCCTAACCCTTCCCCGAAGCCTTCCCCTCACCCGTCCCCTAATCCTAACCCGTACGCTCACACTAACCCACGCCCTCACACGTACGCTCCCCCTAAACCGTTGTCGTACCCTCACCTGGACCCTAAACCATCCCCGTCCCCTAACCCTAACTCTAGCCCAAACCCTAACCCTAACCCTTCCCCGAAGCCTTCCCCTCACCCGTCCCCTAATCCTAACCCGTACGCTCACACTAACCCGTGCCCTCACACGTACGCTCCCCCTAAACCGTTGTCGTACCCTCACCTGGACCCTAAACCGTCCCCGTCCCTTAAACCTAACCCTAGCCCGAACCCTGACCCTCACCCTTCCCCGAAGCCTTCCCCTCACCCGTCCCCTAATCCTACCCCGTACGCTCACACTAACCCTCGCACTCACACGTACGCTCCCCCTAAACCGTTGTCATACCCTCACCTGGACCCTAAACCGTCCCCGTCCCCTAACCCTAACCCTAGCCCGAACCCTAACCCTAACCCTTCCCCGAAGCCTTCCCCTCACCCGTCCCCTAATCCTAACCCATACGCTCACACTAACCCGCGCCCTCACACGTACGCTCCCCCTCAACCGTTGTCGTACCATCACCTGGACCCTAAACCGTCCCCGTCACCTAACCCTATCCCTAGCCCGAACCCTGACCCTCACCCTTCCCCGAAGCCTTCCCCTCACCCGTCCCCTAATCCTAACCCGTACGCTCACACTAACCCGCGCCCTCACACGTACGCTCCCCCTAAACCGTTGTCGTACCCTCACCTGGACCCTAAACCGTCCCTGTCCCCTATCCTTAACCCTAGCCCGAACCCTAACCCTAACCCTTCCCCGAAGCCTTCCCCTCACCCGTCCCCTAATCCTAACCCGTATGCTCACACTAATCCGCGCCCTCACACGTACGCTCCCCCGAAACCGTTGTCGTACCCTCACCTGGACCCTAAACCGTCCCCGTCCCCTAACCCTAACCCTAGCCCGAACCCAAACCCTAACCCTTCCCCGAAGCCTTCCCCTCACCCGTCCCCTAATCCTAACCCGTACGCTCACACTAACCCGCGCCCTCACACGTACGCTCCCCCTAAACCGTTGTCGTACCATCACCTGGACCCTAAACCATCCCCGTCCCCTAACCCTAACCCTAGCCCGAACCCTAACCCTAATGCTTCCCCGAAGCCTTCCCCTCAACCGTCCCCTAATCCTAACCAGTACGCTCACACTAACCCGTGCCCTCACACGTACGCTCCCCCTAAACCGTTGTCGTACCCTCACCTGGACCCTAAACCGTCCCCGTCCCCTAACCCTAACCCTAGCCCGAACCCTGACCCTCACCCTTCCCCGAAGCCTTCCCCTCACCCGTCCCCTAATCCTAACCCGTACGCTCACACTAACCCTCGCACTCACACGTACGCTCCCCCTAAACCGTTGTCGTACCCTCACCTGGACCCGAAACCGTCCCCGTCCCCTAACCCTAACCCTAGCCGGAACCCTAACGCTAACCCTTCCCCGAAGCCTTCCCCTCACCCGTCCCCTAATCCTAACCCGTACACCCACACTAACCCGCGCCCTCACACGTATGCTCCCCCTAAACCGTTGTCGTACCCTCACCTGGACCCTAAACCGTCCCCGTCCCCTAACCCTAACCCTAGCCCGAACCCTAGCCCTAACCCTTCCCCGAAGCCTTCCCCTCACCCGTTCCCTAATCCTAACCCGTACGATCACACTAACCCACGCCCTCAAACGTACGCGCCCCCTAAACCGTTGTCGTACCCTCACCTGGACCCTAAACCATCCCCGTCCCCTAACCGTAACCCTAGCCCGAACCCTAACCCTAATGCTTCCCCGAAGCCTTCCCCTCAACCGTCCCCTAATCCTAACCCGTACGCTCACACTAACCCACGCCCTCACACGTACGCTCCCCCTAAACCGTTGTCGTACCCTCACCTGGACCCTAAACCATCCCCGTCCCCTAACCCTAACCCTAGCCCGAACCCTAACCCTAACACTTCCCCGAAGCCTTCCCCTCACCCGTCCCCTAATCCTGACCCGTACGCTCACACTAACCCGTGCCCTCACACGTATGCTCCCCCTAAACCGTTGTCGTACCCTCACCTGGACCCTAAACCGTCCCCGTCCCCTAACCCTAACCCTAGCCCGAACCCTGACCCTCACCCTTCCCCGAAGCCTTCCCCTCACCCGTCCCCTAATCCTAACCCGTACGCTCACACTAAACCTCGCACTCACATGTACACTCCCCCTAAACCGTTGTCGTACCCTCACCTGGACCCTAAACCGTCCCCGTTCCCTAACTCTAACCCTAGCCCGAAGCCTAACCCTAACCCTTCCCCGAAGCCTTCCCCTCACCCGTCCCCTAATCCTAACCCGTACGTTCACACTAACCCGCGCCCTCACACGTACGCTCCCCCTCAACCGTTGTCGTACCATCACCTGGACCCTAAACCGTCCCCGTCCCCTAACCCTATCCCTAGCCCGAACCCTGACCCTCACCCTTCCCCGAAGCCTTCCCCTCACCCGTCCCCTAATCCTAACCCGTACGCTCACACTAACCCGCGCCCTCACACGTACGCTCCCCCTAAACCGTTGTCGTACCCTCACCTGGACCCTAAACCGTCCCCGTCCCCTAACCCTAACCCTAGCCCGAACCCTAACCCTAATCCTTCCCCGAAGCCTTCCCCTCACCCGTTCCCTAATCCTAACCCGTACGCTCACACTAACCCGCGCCCTCAAACGTACGCGCCCCCTAAACCGTTGTCGTACCCTCACCTGGACCCTAAACCGTCCCCGTCCCCTAACCCTAACCCTAGCCCGAACCCTAACCCTAACCCTTCCCCGAAGCCTTCCCCTCACCCGTCCCCTAATCCTAACCCGTACGCTCACACTAACCCACGCCCTCACACGTACGCTCCCCCTAAACCATTGTCGTACCCTCACCTGGACCCTAAACCATCCCCGTCCCCTAACCCTAACCCTAGCCCGAACCCTAACCCTAATGCTTCCCCGAAGCCTTACCCTCAACCGTCCCCTAATCCTAACCCGTACGCTCACACTAACCCGTGCCCTCACACGTACGCTTCCCCTAAACCGTTGTCGTACCCTCACCTGGACCCTAAACCGTCCCCGTCCCCTAACCCTAACCCTAGCCCGAACCCTGACCCACACCCTTCCCCGAAGCCTTCCCCTCACCCGTCCCCTAATCCTAACCCGTACGCTCACACTAACCCTCGCACTCACACGTACGCTCCCCCTTAAACCGTTGTCGTACCCTCACCTGGACCCTAAACCGTCCCCGTCCCCTAACCCTAACCCTAGCCCGAACCCTAACCCTAACCCTTCCCCGAAGCCTTCCCCTCACCCGTCCCCTAATCCTAACCCGTACGCTCACACTAACCCGCGCCCTCACACGTACGCTCCCCCTCAACCGTTGTCGTACCATCACCTGTACCCTAAACCGTCCCCGTTCCCTAACCCTATCCCTAGCCCGAACCCTGACCCTCACCCTTCCCCGAAGCCTTCCCCTCACCCGTCCCCTAATCCTAACCCGTACGCTCACACTAACCCATGCCCTCACACGTACGCTCCCCCTAAACCGTTGTCGTACCCTCACTTGGACCCTCAACCGTCCCCGTCCCCTAACCCTATCCATAGCCCGAACCCTGACCCTCACCCTTCCCCGAAGCCTTCCCCTCACCCGTCCCCTAATCCTAACCCGTACGCTCACACTAACCCGTGCCCTCACACGTACGCTCCCCCTAAACCGTTGTCGTACCCTCACCCGGACCCTAAACCGTCCCCGTCCCCTAACCCTTACCCTAGCCCGAACCCTAACGCTAACCCTTCCCCGAAGCCTTCCCCTCACCCGTCCCCTAATCCTAACCCGTACGCTCACACTAACCCGCGCCCTCACACGTACGCTCCCCCTAAACCGTTGTCGTACCCTCACCTGGACCCTAAACCGTCCCCGTCCCCTAACCCTAACCCTAGCCCGAACCCTAACCCTAACACTTCCCCGAAGGCTTCCCCTCACCCGTTCCCTAATCCTAACCCGTACGCTCACACTAACCCGCGCCCTCAAACGTACGCGCCCCCTAAACCGTTGTCGTACCCTCACCTGGACCCTAAACCGTCCCCGTCCCCTAACCCTAACCCTAGCCCGAACCCTAACCCTAACCCTTCCCCGAAGCCTTCCCCTCACCCGTCCCCTAATCCTAACCCGTACGCTCAAACTAACCCGCGCCCTCACACGTACGCTCCCCCTAAACCATTGTCGTACCCTCACCTGGACCCTAAACCATCCCCGTCCCCTAACCCTAACCCTAGCCCGAACCCTAACCCTAATACTTCCCCGAAGCCTTCCCCTCAACCGTCCCCTAATCCTAACCCGTACGCTCACACTAACCCGTGCCCTCACACGTACGCTCCCCCTAAACCGTTGTCGTACCCTCACCTGGACCCTAAACCGTCCCCGTCCCCTAACCCTAACCCTAGCCCGAACCCTGACCCTCACCCTTCCCCGAAGCCTTCCCCTCACCCGTCCCCTAATCCTAACCCGTACGCTCACACTAACCCTCGCACTCACACGTACGCTCCCCCTAAACCGTTGTCGTACCCTCACCTGGACCCTAAACCGTCCCCGTCCCCTAACCCTAACCCTAGCCCGAACCCTAACCCTAACCCTTCCCCGAAGCCTTCCCCTCACCCGTCCCCTAATCCTAACCCGTACGCTCACACTAACCCGCGCCCTCACACGTACGCTCCCCCTCAACCGTTGTCGTGGCATCACCTGGACCCTAAACCGTCCCCGTCCCCTAACCCTATCCCTAGCCCGAACCCGGACCCTCACCCTTCCCCGAAGCCTTCCACTCAACCGTCCCCTAATCCTAACCCGTACGCTCACACTAACCCGTGCCCTCACACGTACGCTCCCCCTAAACCGTTGTCGTACCCTCACCTGGACCCTAAACCGTCCCCGTCCCCTAACCCTAACCCTAGCCCGAACCCTGACCCTCACCCTTCCCCGAAGCCTTCCCCTCACCCGTCCCCTAATCCTAACCCGTACGCTCACACTAACCCTCGCACTCACACGTACGCTCCCCCTAAACCGTTGTCGTACCCTCACCTGGACCCTAAACCGTCCCCGTCCCCTAACCCTAACCCTAGCCCGAACCCTAACCCTAACCCTTCCCCGAAGCCTTCCCCTCACCCGTCCCCTAATCCTAACCCGTACGCTCACACTAACCCGCGCCCTCACACGTACGCTCCCCCTCAACCGTTGTCGTGGCATCACCTGGACCCTAAACCGTCCCCGTCCCCTAACCCTATCCCTAGCCCGAACCCGGACCCTCACCCTTCCCCGAAGCCTTCCCCTCACCCGTCCCCTAATCCTAACCCGTACGCTCACACTAACCCGCGCCCTCACACGTACGCTCCCCCTAAACCGTTGTCGTACCCTCACCTGGACCCTAAACCGTCCCCGTCCCCTAACCTTAACCCTAGCCCGAACCCTATCCCTAACCCTTCCCCGAAGCCTTCCCCTCACCCGTCCCCTAATCCTAACCCGTATGCTCACACTAATCCGCGCCCTCACACGTACGCTCCCCCTAAACCGTTGTCGTACCCTCACCTGGACCCTAAACCGTCCCCGTCCCCTAACCCTAACCCTAGCCCGAACCCTAACCCTAACCCTTCCCCTCAAACGTTCCCTAATCCTAACCCGTACGCTCACACTAACCCACGCCCTCAAACGTACGCGCCCCCTAAACCGTTGTCGTACCCTCACCTGGACCCTAAACCGTCCCCGTCCCCTAACCCTAACCCTAGCCCGAACCCTAACCCTAACCCTTCCCCGAAGCCTTCCCCTCACCCGTCACCTAATCCTAACCCGTACGCTCACACTAACCCGCGCCTTCACACGTACGCTCCCCCTAAACCATTGTCGTACCCTCACCTGGACCCTAAACCATCCCCGTCCCCTAACCCTAACCCTAGCCCGAACCCTAACCCTAATGCTTCCCCGAAGCCTTCCCCTCAACCGTCCCCTAATCCTAACCCGTACGCTCACACTAATTCACGCCCTCACACGTACGCTCCCCCTAAACCGTTGTCGTACCCTCACCTGGACCCTAAACCATCCCGGTCCCCTAACCCTAACCCTAGCCCGAACCCTAACCCTAACCCTTCCCCGAAGCCTTCCCCTCACCCGTCCCCTAATCCTAACCCGTACGCTCACACTAACCCGTGCCCTCACACGTACGCTCCCCCTAAACCGTTGTCGTACCCTCACCTGGACCCTAAACCGTCCCCGTCCCCTAACCCTAACCCTAGCCCGAACCCTGACCCTCACACTTCCCCGAAGCCTTCCCCTCACCCGTCCCCTAATCCTAACCCGTACGCTCACACTAAACTGCGCCCTAACACGTACGCTCCCCCTAAACCGTTGTCGTACCCTCACCTGGACCCTAAACCGTCCCCGTCCCCTAACCTTAACCCTAGACCGAACCCTAACCCTAACCCTTCCCCGAAGCCTTCCCCTCACCCGTCCCCTAATCCTAACCCGTATGCTCACACTAATCCGCGCCCTCACACGTACGCTCCCCCTAAACCGTTGTCGTACCCTCACCTGGACCCTAAACCGTCCTCGTCCCCTAACCCTAACCCTAGCCCGAACCCTAACGCTAACCCTTCCCCGAAGCCTTCCCCTCACCCGTCCCCTAATCCTAACCCGTACGCTCACACTAACCCGCGCCCTCACACGTACGCTCCCCCTAAACCGTTGTGGTACCCTCACCTGGACCCTAAACCGTCCCCGTCCCCTAACCCTAACCCTAGCCCGAACCCTAACCCTAACCCTTCCCCGAAGCCTTCCCCTCACCCGTTCCCTAATCCTAACCCGTACGCTCACACTAACCCACGCCCTCAAATGTACGCGCCCCCTAAACCGTTGTCGTACCCTCACCTGGACCCTAAACCGTCCCCGTCCCCTAACCCTAACCCTAGCCCGAACCCTAACACTAACCCTTCCCCGAAGCCTTCCCCTCACCCGTCCCCTAATCCTAACCCGTACGCTCACACTAACCCGCGCCCTCACACGTACGCTCCCCCTAAACCATTGTCGTACCCTCACCTGGACCCTAAACCATCCCCGTCCCCTAACCCTAACCCTAGCCCGAACCCTAACCCTAATGCTTCCCCGAAGCCTTCCCCTCAACCGTCCCCTAATCCTAACCCGTACGCTCACACTAACCCACGCCCTCACACGTACGCTCCCCCTAAACCGTTGTCGTACCCTCACCTGGACCCTAAACCATCCCCGTCCCCTAACCCTAACCCTAGCCCGAACCCTAACCCTAACCCTTCCACGAAGCCTTCCCCTCACCCGTCCCCTAATCCTAACCCGTACGCTCACACTAACCCGTGCCCTCACACGTACGCTCCCCCTAAACCGTTGTCGTACCCTCACCTGGACCCTAAACCGTCCCCGTCCCCTAACCCTAACCCTAGCGCAAACCCTGACCCTCACCCTTCCCCGAAGCCTTCCCCTCACCCGTCCCCTAATCCTAACCCGTACGCTCACACTAACCCGCGCCCTCACACGTACGCTCCCCCTAAACCGTTGTCGTACCCTCACTTGGACCCTAAACCATCCCCTTCCCCTAACCCTATCCCTAGCCCGAACCCTGCCCCTCACTCTTCCCCGAAGCCTTCCCCTCACCCGTCCCCTAATCCTAACCCGTACGCTCACACTAACCCGCGCCCTCACACGTACGCTCCCTCTAAACCGTTGTCGTACCCTCACCTGGACCCTAAACCATCCCCGTCCCCTAACCCTAACCCTAACCCAAACCCTAACCCTAACCCTTCCCCGAAGCCTTCCCCTCACCCGTCCCCTAATCCTAACCCGTACGCTCACACTAACCCGCGCCCTCACACGAACGCTCCCCCTAAACCGTTGTCGTACCCTCACTTGGACCCTAAACCGTCCCCGTCCCCTAACCCTATCCCTAGCCCGAACCCTGACCCTAACCCTTCCCCGAAGCCTTCCCCTCACCCGTCCCCTAATCCTAACCCGTACGCTCACACTAACCCGCGCCCTCACACTTACGCTCCCCCTAAACCGTTGTCGTACCCTCACCTGGACACTAAACCGTCCCCGTCCCCTAACCTTAACCCTAGCCCGAACCCTAACCCTAACCCTTCCCCGAAGCCTTCCCCTCAACCGTCCCCTAATCATAACCCGTACGCTCATACTAAACCGCGACCTCACACGTACGCTCCCCCTAAACCGTTGTCGTACCCTCACCTGGACCCTAAACCGTCCCCGTCCCTTAACCCTAACCCTAGCCCGAACCCTAACACTAACCCTTCCCCGAAGCCTTCCCCTCACCCGTTCCCTAATCCTAACCCGTACGCTCAAACTAACCCACGCCCTCACACGTACGCTCCCCCTAAACCGTTGTCGTACCCTCACCTGGACCCTAAACCATCCCCGTCCCCTAACCCTAACCCTAGCCCGAACCCTAACCCTAACCCTTCCCCGAAGCCTTCCCCTCACCCGTTCCCTAATCCTACCCCGTACGCTCACACTAACCCGTGCCCTCAAACGTACGCGCCCCCTAAACCGTTGTCGTACCCTCAACTGGACCCTAAACCGTCCCCGTCCCCGAACCCTAACCCTAGCCCGAAGCCTAACCCTAACCCTTCCCCGAAGCCTTCCCCTCACCCGTCCCCTAATCCTAACCCGTACGCTCACACTAACCCACGCCCTCACACGTACGCTCCCCCTAAACCATTGTCGTACCCTCACCTGGACCCTAAACCATCCCCGTCCCCTTACCCTAACCCTAGCACGAACCCTAACCCTAATGCTTCCCCGTAGCCTTGCCCTCACCCGTCCCCTAATCCTAACCCGTTCGCTCACACTAACCCACGCCCTCACACGTACGCTCCGCCTAAACCGTTGTCGTACTCTCAACTGGACCTTAAACCGTCCCCCTCCCTTAACCCTAAGCCTAGCCCGAACCCTAACGCTAACCCTTTCTCGAAGCCTTCCCCTCACCCGTCCCCTAATCCTAACCCGTACAATCACACTAACCCGCGCCCTCACACGTACGCTCCCCCTAAACCGTTGTCGTACCCTCACCTGGACACTAAACCGTCCCCGTCCCCTAACCCTAACCCTAGCACGAACCCTAACCCTAACCCTTCCCCGAAGCCTTCCCCTCACCCATCCCCTAATCCTAACCCGTACGCTCACATTAACCCGCGCCCTCACACGTACGCTCCCCCTCAACCGTTGTTGTACCCTCACCTGGACCCTAAACCGTCCCCGTCCCCTAACCCTAACCCTAGCCCGAACCCTAACCCTAACCCTTCCCCGAAGCCTTCCCCTCACCCGTTCCCTAATCCTAACCCGTACGCTCACACCAACCCGCACCCTCAAACGTACGCGGCCCCTAAACCGTTGTCGTACCCTCACCTGGACCCTAAACCGTCCCCGTACCCTAACCCTAACCCTAGCCCGAACCCTAAACCTAACCCTTCCCTGAAGCCTTCCCCTCACCCGTCCCCTCATCCTAACCCGTACGCTCACACTAACCCGCGCCCTCACACGTACGCTCCCCCTAAACCGTTGTCGTACCATCACCTGTACCCTAAACCGTCCCCGTGCACTAACCCTAACCCTAGACCGAACCCTAACGCTAACCCTTCCCCGAAGCCTTCCCCTCACCCGTCCCCTAATCCTAACCCGTACACTCACACTAACCCGCGCCCTCACACGTACGCTCAACCTAAACCGTTGATGTACCATCACCTGGACCCTAAACCGTTCCTGTCCCCTAACCCTAACCCTAGCCCGAACCCTAATCCTAACCCTTCCCGGAAGCCTTCCCCTCACCCGTCCCCTAATCCTAACCCGTACGCTCACATTAACCCGCGCCCTCACACGTACGCTCCCCCTCAACCGTTTTCGTACCCTCACCTGGACCCTAAACCGTCCCCTTCCCCTTACCCTAACCCTAGCCCGAACCCTAACCCTAACACTTCCCCGAAGCCTTCCCCTCACCCGTCCCCTAATCCTAACCCGTACGCTCACACTAACATACGCCCTCACACGTACGTTCCCCCTAAACCGTTGTCGTACCCTCACCTGGACCCTAAACCATCCCCGTCCCCTAACCCTAACCCTAGCCCGAACCCGAACCCTAATGCTTCCACGAAGCCTTCCCCTCACCCGTCCCCTAATCCTAACCTGTACGCTCACACTAACCCACGCCCTCACACGTACGCTCCCCCTAAACCGTTGTTGTACCCTCACCTGGACCCTAAACCGTTCCCGTCCCCTAACCCTAACCCTAGCCCGAACCCTAATCCTAACCCTTCCCCGAAGCCTTCCCCTCACCCGTCCCCTAATCCTAACCCGTACGCTCACACTAACCCGCGCCCTCACACGTACGCTCCCCCTAAACCATTGTCGTACCCTCACCTGGACCCTAAACCGTCCCCGTCCCCTAACCCTAACCCTAGCCCGAACCCTAACCCTAACCCTTCCCCGAAGCCTTCCCCTCACCCGTCCCCTAATCCTAACCCGTACGCACACACTAAACCGCGCCCTCACACGCACGCTCGCCCTAAACCGTTGTCGTACCCTCACCTGGACCCTAAACCGTCCCCGTCCCCTAACCCTAACCGTAGCCCGAACCCTGACCCTCACCCTTCCCCGAAGCCTTCCCCTCACCCGTCCCCTAATCCTAACCCGTACGCTCACACTAACCCGCGCCCTCACACGTACGCTCCCCCTAAACCGTTGTCGTACCCTCAGCTGGACCCTAAACCGTCCCCGTCCCATAACCCTAACCCTAGCCCGAACCCTAAACCTAACACTTCCCCGAAGCCTTCCCCTCACCCGTCCCCTAATCCTAACCTGTACACTCACACTAACCCGCGCCCTCACACGTACGGTCCCCCTAAACGATTGTCGTACCCTCACCTGGACCCTAAACCGTCCCCGTCCCCTAACCCTAACCCTAGCCCGATCCCTAACCCTAACCCTTCCCCGAAGCCTTCCCCTCACCCGTCCCCTAATCCTAACCCGTACGCTCACACTAACCCGCGCCCTCACACGTACGCTCCCCCTAAACCGTTGTCGTACCCTCACCTGGACCCTAAACCGTCCCCGTCCCCTAACCCTAACCCTAGCCCGAACCCTAACCCTAACGCTTCGCCGAAGCCTTCCCCTCACCCGTCCCCTAATCCTAACCCGTACGCTCACACTAACCCACGCCCTCACACGTACGCTCCCCCTAAACCGTTGTCGTACCCTCACCTGGACCCTAAACCGTCCCCGTCCCCTAACCCTAACCCTAGCCCGAACCCTAACCCTAACCCTTCCCCGAAGCCTTCCCCTCAGCCGTCCCCTAATCCTAACCCGTACGCTCACACTAACCCGCGCCCTCACACGTACGCTCCCCTTAAACCGTTGTCGTACCCTCACCTGGACCCTAAACCGTCCCCGTCCCCTAACCCTAACCCTAGCCCGAACCGTAACCCTAACCCTTCCCCGAAGCCTTCCCTTCACCCGTCCCCTAATCCTAACCCGTACGCTCAATCTAACCCGCGCCTTCACACGTACGGTCCCCCTAAACCGTTGTCGTACCCTCACCTGGACCCTAAACCGTCCCCGTCCCCTAACCCTAACCCTAGCCCGAACCCTAACCCTAACCCTTCCCCGAAGCCTTCCCCTCACCCGTCCCCTAATCCTAACCCGTACGCTCACACTAACCCGCGCGCTCACACGTACCCTCCCCCTAAACCGTTGTCGTACCCTCACCTGGACCCTAAACCGTCCCCGTCCCCTAACCCTAACCTTAGCCCGAACCCTGACCCTCACCCTTTCCCGAAGCCTTCCCCTCACCTGTCTTCTAATCCTAACCCGTACACTCACACTAACCCGCGCCCTCATACGTACGCTCCCCCTCAACCGTTCTCGTATCCTCACCTGGACCCTAAACCGTCCCCGTCCCTTAACCCTAACACTAGCCCGAACCCTAACCCTAACCCTTCCCCGAAGCCTTCCCCTCACCCGTCCCCTAATCCTAACCCGTACGCTCACACTAACCTGCGCCCTAACACGTACGCTCCCCCTCAACCGTGGTCGTACCCTCACCTGGACCTAAAACCGTCCCCGTCCCCGTCCCCTAACCCTAGCTCGAACCCTAACCCTAACCCTTCCTCGAAGCCTTCCCCTCTCCCGTCCCCTAATCCTAACCCGTACGCTCACACTAACCCGCGCCCTCACACGTACGCTCCCCCTAAACCGTTGTCGTACCCTCACCTGGACCCTAAACCATCCCCGTCCCCTCACCCTCACCCTAAACCTAACGCTTCCCCGAAGCGTTCCCCTCACCCGTCCCCTAATCCTAACCCGTACGCTCACACTAACCCACGCCCTCACACGTACGCTCTCCCTAAACCATTGTCGTACCCTCACCTGGACCCTAAACCGTCCCCATCCCCTAACCCTAACCCTAGCCAGAACCCTAACCCTAACCCTTCCCCGAAGCCTTCCCCTCACCCGTCCCCTAATCCTAACCTGTACGCTCACACTAACCCGCGCCCTCACACGTACGCTCCCCCTAAACCGTTGTCGTACCCTCACCTGGACCCTAAACCTTCCCCGTCCCCTAACCCTAACCCGAACCCTTAACCTAACACTTCCCCGAAACCTTCCCCTCACCGTCCCCTAATCCTAAACCGTATGCTCACACTAACCCGCGTCCTCACACGCACGCTCCCCCTAAACCGTTGTCGTACACTCACCTGGACCCTAAACCGTCCCCGTCCCCTAACCCTAACCCTAGCCCGAACCCTAACCCTAACCCTTCCCCGATGCCTTCCCCTCACACGTCCCGTAATCCTAACCCGTACGCTCACCCTAACCCGCGCCCTCACATAAACGCTCCCCCTAAACCGTTGTTGTACCCTCACCTGGACCCTAAACCGTCCCCGTCCCCTAACCCTAACCCTAGCCCGAACCCTAACCCTAACCCTTCCCCGAAGCCTTCCCCTCACCCGTCCCCTAATCCTAACCCGTACGCTCACAGTAACCCGCGCCCTCACACGTACGCTCCCCCTAAACCATTGTCGTACCCTCACCTGGACCCAAAACCGTCCCCGTCCCCTAACCCTAACCCTAGCCCGAACCCTAAACCTAACCCTTCCCCGAAGCCTTCCCCTCACCCGTCCCCTAATCCTAACCCGTATGCTCACACTAACCCACGCCGTCACAGGTACGCTCCCCCTCAACCGTTGTCGTACCCTCACCTGGACCCTAAACCATCCCCGTCCCCTAACCCTAACCCTAGCCCGAACCCTAACACTAACCCTTCCCCGAAGGCTTCCCCTCACCCATCCCCTAATCCTAACCCATACGCTCACACTAACCCGCACCCTCACACGTACGCTCACACTCAACCGTTGTTGTACCCTCACCTGGACCCTAAACCTTCCCCGTCCCCTAACCCTAACCCTAGCCCGAACCCTAACCCTATCCCTTCCCCGAAGCCTTCCCCTCACCCGTCCCCTAATCCTAACCCGTACGCTCACACTAACCCGCGCCCTCACACATACGCTCCCCCTCAACCGTTGTCGTACCCTCACCTGGACCCTAAACCGTCCCCGTCCCCTAACCCTAACCCTAGCCCGAACCCTAACCCTATCCATTCCCCGAAGCCTTCCCCTCACCCGTCCCCTAATCCTAACCCGTACGCTCACACTAACCCACGCCCTCACACGTACGCTCCCCCTAAACCGTTTTCGTACCCTCACCTTGACCCTAAACCGTCCCCGTTCCCTAATCCTAACCCTAGCCCGAACCCTAACCCTAACCCTTCCCCGAAGCCTTCCCTTCACCCGTCCCCTAATCCTAACCCGTACGCTCACACTAACCCGCGCCCTCACACGTACGCTCCCCCTAAAGCTTTGTCGTACCCTCACCTGGACCCTAAACCGTCCCCGTCCCCTAACCCTAATCCTAGCCCGAACCCTAACCCTAACACTTCCCCGAAGCCTTCCCCTCACCCGTCCCCTAATCCTAACCCGTACGCTCACACTAACCCGCGCCCTCACACGTACGCTCCCCCTAAACCATTGTCGTACCCTCACCTGGACCCTAAACCGTCCCATCCCCAAACCCTAACCCTAGCCCGAACCCTAACCCTAACCCTTCCCCGAAGCCTTCCCCTCACCCGTTCCCTAATCCTAACCCGTACGCTCACACTAAACCGCGCCCTCACACGTACGCTCCCCCTAAACCGTTGTCGTACGCTCACCTGGACCCTAAACCGTCCCCATCCCCTAACCCTAACCTTAGCCCGAACCCTAACCCTAACCCTTCCCCGAAGCCTTCCCCTCACCCGTCCCCTAATCCTAACCCGTACGCTCACACTAACCCGCGCCCTCACACGTACGCTCCCCCTAAACCGTTGTCGTACCCTCACCTGGACCCTAAACCGTCCCCGTCCCCTAACCCTAACCCTAGCCCGAACCCTAAACCTAACACTTCCCCGAAGCCTTCCCCTCACCCGTCCCCTAATCCTAACCCGTACGCTCACACTAACCCGCGCCCTCACACGTATGCTCCCCCTCAACCATTGTCGTACCCTCACCTGGACCCTAAACCGTCCCCGTCCCCTAACGCTAACCCTAGCCCGAACCCTAACGCTAACACTTCCCCGAAGCCTTCCCCTCACCCGTCCCCTAATTCTAACCTGTAAGCTCACACTAACCCGCTCCCTCACACGTACGCTCCCCCTAAACAGTTGTGGTACCCTCACCTGGACCCTAAACTCTCTCTTCCCCTAACCCTAACCCTAGCCCGAACCCTAACACTAACCCTTCCCCGAAGGCTTCCCCTCTCCCGTCCCCTAATCCTAACCCATACGCTCACACTAACCCGCACCCTCACACGTACGCTCACCCTCAACAGTTGTCGTACCCTCACCTGGACCGTAAACCGTCCCCGTCCCCTAACCCTAACCCTAGCCCGAACCCTAACCCTATCCCTTCCCCGAAGCCTTCCCCTCACCAGTCCCCTAATCCTAACCCGTACACTCACACTAACCCGCGCCCCCACACGTACGCTCCCCCTAAACCGTTGTCGTACCCTCACCTGGACCCTAAATCGTCCCCGTCCCCTAACCCTAACCCTAGCCCGAACCCTAACTCTAACCCTTCCCCGAAGCGTTCCCCTCACCCGTCCCCTAATCCTAACCCGTACGCTCACACTAACCCACGCGCTCACACGTACGCTCCCCCTAAACCGTTGTCGTACCCTCACCTGGACCCTAAACCGTCCCCGTCCCCTAACCCTAACCCTAGCCCGAACCCTAACCCTAACCCTTCCCCGAAGCCTTCCCCTCACCCGTTCCCTAATCCTAGCCAGTACGCTCACACTAACCCGCGCCCTCAAACGTACGTGGCCCCTAAACCGTTGTCGTACCCTCACCTGGACCCTAAACCGTCCCCGTACCCTAACCCTAGCCCTAGCCCGAACCCTAACCCTAACCCTTCCCCGAAACCTTCCACTCACCCATCCCCTAATCCTAACCCGTACGCTCACACTAACCCGCGCCCTCACAAGTACGCTCCCCCTAAACCATTGTCGTACCCTCACCTGGACCCTAAACCATCCCCGTCCCCTAACCCTAACCCTAGCGCCAACCCTAACCCTAATGCTTCAACGAAGCCTTCCCCTCACCCGTCCCCTAATCCTAACCCGTACGCTCACACTAACCCACGCCCTCACACGTACGCTCCCCCTAAACCGTTGTCGTACCCTCACTTGGACCCTAAACCGTCCCCGTCCCCTAACCCTAAACCTAGCCCGAACCCTGACCCTCACACTTCCCCGAAGCCTTCCCCTCACCCGTCCCCTAATGCTAACCCGTACGCTCACACTAACCCGCGCCCTCACACGCACGCTCGCCCTAAACCGTTGTCGTACCGTCACCTGGACCATAAACCGTCCCCGTCCCCTAACCCTAACCGTAGCCCGAACCCTGACCCTCACCCTTCCCCGAAGCCTTCCCCTCACCCGTCCCCTAATCCTAACCCGTACGCTCACACTAACCCGCGCCCTCACACGTACGCTCCCCCTAAAGCGTTGTCGTACCCTCACCTGGACCCTAAACCGTCCCCGTCCCCTAACCCTAACCCTAGCCCGAACCCTAACCCTAAACCTTCCCCAAAGCCTTCCCCTCACCCGTCCCCTAATGCTAACCCGTACGCTCAATCTAACCCGCGCCCTCACACGTACGGTCCCCCTAAACCGTTGTCGTACCCTCACCTGGACCCTAAACCGTCCCCGTCCCTTAACCCTAACCCTAGCCCGAACCCTAACCCTAACCCTTCCCCGAAGCCTTCCCCTCACCCGTCCCCTAATCCTAACCCGTACGCTCACACTAACCCGCGCCCTCACACGTACCCTCCCCCTAAACCGTTGTCGTACCCTCACCTGGACCCTAAACCGTCCCCGTCCCCAAACCCTAACCCTAGCCCGATCCCTGACCCTCACCCTTCCCCGAAGCCTTCCCCTCACGAATCTTCTAATCCTAAACCGTACGCTCACACTAACCCGCGCCCTCAAAAGTACGCGCCCCCTAAACCGTTGTCGTACCCTCACCTGGACCCTAAACCGTCCCTGTCCCGTAAACCTAACCCTAGCCCATACCCTGACCCTCACCCTTCCCCGAAGCCTTCCCCTCACCCGTCCCCTAATCCTAACCCGTACGCTCACACTAACCCGCGCCCTCAAACGTACGTGGCCCCTAAACCGTTGTCGTACCCTCACCTGGACCCTAAACCGTCCCCGTACCCTAACCCTAGCCCTAGCCCGAACCCTAACCCTAACCCTTCCCCGAAGCCTTCCACTCACCCGTCCCCTAATCCTAACCCGTACGCACACACTAAACCGCGCCCTCACACGCACGCTCGCCCTAAACCATTGTCGTACCCTCACCTGGACCCTAAACCGTCCCCGTCCCCTAACCCTAACCCTAGCCCGAACCCTAACCCTAACCCTTCCCCGAAGCCTTCCCCTCACCCGTCCCCTAATCCTAACCCGTACGCACACACTAAACCGCGCCCTCACACGCACGCTCGCCCTAAACCGTTGTCGTACCCTCACCTGGACCCTAAACCGTCCCCGTCCCCTAACCCTAACCGTAGCCCGAACCCTGACCCTCACCCTTCCCCGAAGCCTTCCCCTCACCCGTCCCCTAATCCTAACCCGTACGCTCACACTAACCCGCGCCCTCACACGTACGCTCCCCTTAAACCGTTGTCGTACCCTCAGCTGGACCCTAAACCGTCCCCGTCCCATAACCCTAACCCTAGCCCGAACCCTAAACCTAACACTTCCCCGAAGCCTTCCCCTCACCCGTCCCCTAATCCTAACCTGTACGCTCACACTAACCCGCGCCCTCACACGTACGGTCCCCCTAAACCATTGTCGTACCCTCACCTGGACCCTAAACCGTCCCCGTCCCCTAACCCTAACCCTAGCCCGATCCCTAACCCTAACCCTTCCCCGAAGCCTTCCCCTCACCCGTCCTCTAATCCTAACCCGTACGCTCACACTAACCCGCGCCCTCACACGTACGCTCCCCCTAAACCGTTGTCGTACCCTCACCTGGACCCTAAACCGTCCCCGTCCCCTAACCCTAACCCTAGCCCGAACCCTGACCCTCACCCTTCCCCGAAGCCTTCCCCTCACCCGTCCCCTAATCCTAACCCGTACGCTCACACTAACCCGCGCCCTCACACGTACGCTCCCCCTAAACCGTTGTCGTACCCTCACCTGGACCCTAAACCGTCCCCGTCCCCTAACCCTAACCCTAGCCCGAACCCTAACCCTAACCCTTCCCCGAAGCCTTCCCCTCACCCGTCCCCTAATCCTAACCCGTACGCTCACACTAACCCGCGCCCTCACACGTACCCTCCCCCTAAACCGTTGTCGTACCCTCACCTGGACCCTAAACCGTCCCCGTCCCCAAACCCTAACCCTAGCCCGAACCTTGACCCTCACCCTTCCCCGAAGCCTTCCCCTCACCCGTCTTCTAATCCTAAACCGTACGCTCACACTAACCTGCGCCCTCATACGTACGCTCCCCCTCAACCGTTCTCGTACCCTCACCTGGACCCTAAACCGTCCCCATCCCCGTCCCCTAACCCTAGCCCAAACCCTAACCCTAACCCTTCCCCGAAGCCTTCCCCTCACCCGTCCCCTAATCCTAACCCGTACGCTCACACTAACCCGCGCCCTCACACGTACGCTCCCCCTAAACCGTTGTCGTACCCTCACCTGGACCCTAAACCGTCCCCGTCCCCAACCCTAACCCTAAACCTAACGCTTCCCCGAAGCGTTCCACTCACCCGTCCCCTAATCCTAACCTGTACGCTCACACTAACCCACGCCCTCACACGTACGCTCCCCCTAAACCGTTGTCGTACCCTCACCTGGACCCTAAACCGTCCCCGTCCCCTAATCCTAACCCTAGCCCGAACCCTGACCCTCACCCTTCCCCGAAGCCTTCCCCTCACCCGTCCCCTAATCCTAACCCGTACGCTCACACTAACCCGCGCCCTCACACGTACGCTCCCCCTAAAGCGTTGTCGTACCTCACCTGGACCCGAAACCGTCCCCGTCCCCTAACCCTAACCCTAGCCCGAACCCTAACCCTAACCCTTCCCCGAAGCCTTCCCCTCACCCGTCCCCTAATCCTAACCCGTACGCTCAATCTAACCCGCGTCCTCACACGAACGGTCCCCCTAAACCGTTGTCGTACCCTCACCTGGACCCTAAACCGTCCCCGTCCCCTAACCCTAACCCTAGCCCGAACCCTAACCCTAACCCTTCCCCGAAGCCTTCCCCTCACCCGTCCCCTAATCCTAACCCGTACGCTCACACTAACCCGCGCCCTCACACGTACCCTCCCCCTAAACCGTTGTCGTACCCTCACCTGGACCCTAAACCGTCCCCGTCCCCAAACCCTAACCCTAGCCCGAACCCTGACCCTCACCCTTCCCCGAAGCCTTCCCCTCACCCGTCTTCTAATCCTAACCCGTACGCTCACACTAACCCGCGCCCTCATACGTACGCTCTCCCTCAACCGTTCTCGTACCCTCACCTGGACCCTAAACCGTCCCCGTCCCCTAACCCTAACCCTACCCGAACCCTAACCCTAACACTTCCCCGAAGCCTTCCCCTCACCCGTCCCCTAATGCTAACCCGTACGCTCACACTAACCCGCGCCCTAACACGTACGCTCCCCCTCAATCGTTGTCGTACCCTCACCTGGACCCAAAACCGTCCCCGTCCACGTCCCCTAACCCTAGCCCGAACCCTAACCCTAACCCTTCGCCGAAGCCTTCCCCTCACCCGTACCCTAATCCTAACCCGTACGCTCACACTAACCCGCGCCCTCACACGTACGCTCCCCCTAAACCGTTGTCGTACCCTCACCTGGACCCTAAACCGTCCCCATCCCCTAACCCTAACCCTAGCCCGAACCCTAACCCTAACCCTTCCCCGAAGCCTTCCCCTCACCCGTCCCCTAATCCTAACCCGTACGCTCACACTAACACTCGCCCTCACACGTACGCTCCCCCTCAACCGTTGTCGTACCCTCACCTGGACCCTAAACCGTCCCCGTCCCCTAACCCTAACCCTAGCCCGAACCCTAACCCTAACCCTTCCCCGAAGCCTTCCCCTCACCCGTCCCCTAATCCTAACCCGTACGCTCACACTAACCCGCGCCCTCAAACGTACGCGCCCCCTAAACCGTTGTCGTACCCTCACCTGGACCCTAAACCGTCCCCATCCCCGTCCCCTAACCCTAGCCCGAACCCTAACCCTAACCATTCCCCGAAGCCTTCCCCTCACCCGTCCCCTAATCCTAACCCGTACGCTCACACTAACCCGCGCCCTCACACGTACGCTCCCCCTAAACCGTTGTCGTACCCTCACCTGGACCCTAAACCGTCCCCGTCCCCAACCCTAACCCTAAACCTAACGCTTCCCCGAAGCGTTCCACTCACCCGTCCCCTAATCCTAACCTGTACGCTCACACTAACCCACGCCCTCACACGTACGCTCCCCCTAAACCGTTGTCGTACCCTCACCTGGACCCTAAACCGTCCCCGTCCCCTAATCCTAACCCTAGCCCGAACCCTGACCCTCACCCTTCCCCGAAGCCTTCCCCTCACCCGTCCCCTAATCCTAACCCGTACGCTCACACTAACCCGCGCCCTCACACGTACGCTCCCCCTAAAGCGTTGTCGTACCTCACCTGGACCCGAAACCGTCCCCGTCCCCTAACCCTAACCCTAGCCCGAACCCTAACCCTAACCCTTCCCCGAAGCCTTCCCCTCACCCGTCCCCTAATCCTAACCCGTACGCTCAATCTAACCCGCGTCCTCACACGAACGGTCCCCCTAAACCGTTGTCGTACCCTCACCTGGACCCTAAACCGTCCCCGTCCCCTAACCCTAACCCTAGCCCGAACCCTAACCCTAACCCTTCCCCGAAGCCTTCCCCTCACCCGTCCCCTAATCCTAACCCGTACGCTCACACTAACCCGCGCCCTCACACGTACCCTCCCCCTAAACCGTTGTCGTACCCTCACCTGGACCCTAAACCGTCCCCGTCCCCAAACCCTAACCCTAGCCCGAACCCTGACCCTCACCCTTCCCCGAAGCCTTCCCCTCACCCGTCTTCTAATCCTAACCCGTACGCTCACACTAACCCGCGCCCTCATACGTACGCTCTCCCTCAACCGTTCTCGTACCCTCACCTGGACCCTAAACCGTCCCCGTCCCCTAACCCTAACCCTACCCGAACCCTAACCCTAACACTTCCCCGAAGCCTTCCCCTCACCCGTCCCCTAATGCTAACCCGTACGCTCACACTAACCCGCGCCCTAACACGTACGCTCCCCCTCAATCGTTGTCGTACCCTCACCTGGACCCAAAACCGTCCCCGTCCACGTCCCCTAACCCTAGCCCGAACCCTAACCCTAACCCTTCGCCGAAGCCTTCCCCTCACCCGTCCCCTAATCCTAACCCGTACGCTCACACTAACCCGCGCCCTCACACGTACGCTCCCCCTAAACCGTTGTCGTACCCTCACCTGGACCCTAAACCGTCCCCATCCCCTAACCCTAACCCTAGCCCGAACCCTAACCCTAACCCTTCCCCGAAGCCTTCCCCTCACCCGTCCCCTAATCCTAACCCGTACGCTCACACTAACACTCGCCCTCACACGTACGCTCCCCCTCAACCGTTGTCGTACCCTCACCTGGACCCTAAACCGTCCCCGTCCCCTAACCCTAACCCTAGCCCGAACCCTAACCCTAACCCTTCCCCGAAGCCTTCCCCTCACCCGTCCCCTAATCCTAACCCGTACGCTCACACTAACCCGCGCCCTCAAACGTACGCGCCCCCTAAACCGTTGTCGTACCCTCACCTGGACCCTAAACCGTCCCCGTCCCCTAACCCGAACCCTAGCCCGAACCCTAACCCTAACCATTCCCCGAAGCCTTCCCCTCACCCGTCCCCTAATCCTAACCCGTACGCTCACACTAATCTGCGCCCTCACACGTACGCTCCCCCTAAACCATTGTCGTACCCTCACCTGGACCCTAAACCATCCCCGTCCCCTAACCCTAACCCTAGCCCGAACCCTAACCCTAACGCTTCGCCGAAGCCTTCCCCTCACCCGTCCCCTAATCCTAACCCGTACGCTCACACTAACCCACGCCCTCACACGTACGCTCCCCCTAAACCGTTGTCGTACCCTCACCTGGACCCTAAACCGTCCCCGTCCCCTAACCCTAACCCTAGCCCAAACCCTAACCCTAACCCTTCCCCGAAGCCTTCCCCTCAGCCGTCCCCTAATCCTAACCCGTACGCTCACACTAACCCGCGCCCTCACACGTACGCTCCCCTTAAACCGTTGTCGTACCCTCACCTGGACCCTAAACCGTCCCCGTCCCCTAACCCTAACCCTAGCCCGAACCGTAACCCTAACCCTTCCCCGAAGCCTTCCCTTCACCCGTCCCCTAATCCTAACCCGTACGCTCAATCTAACCCGCGCCTTCACACGTACGGTCCCCCTAAACCGTTGTCGTACCCTCACCTGGACCCTAAACCGTCCCCGTCCCCTAACCCTAACCCTAGCCCGAACCCTAACCCTAACCCTTCCCGAAGCCTTCCCCTCACCCGTCTCCTAATCCTAACCCGTACGCTCACACTAACCCGCGCCCTCACACGTACCCTCCCCCTAAACCGTTATCGTACCCTCACCTGGACCCTAAACCGTCCCCGTCCCCTAACCCTAACCTTAGCCCGAACCCTGACCCTCACCCTTCCCCGAAGCCTTCCCCTCACCCGTCTTCTAATCCTAACCCGTACACTCACACTAACCCGCGCCCTCATACGTACGCTCCCCCTCAACCGTTCTCGTATCCTCACCTGGACCCTAAACCGTCCCCGTCCCCTAACCCTAACCCTAGCCCGAACCCTAACACTAACCCTTCCCCGAAGCCTTCCCCTCACCCGTCCCCTAATCCTAACCCGTACGCTCACACTAACCTGCGCCCTAACACGTACGCTCCCCCTCAACCGTGGTCGTACCCTCACCTGGACCTAAAACCGTCCCCGTCCCCGTCCCCTAACCCTAGCTCGAACCCTAACCCTAACCCTTCCTCGAAGCCTTCCCCTCTCCCGTCCCCTAATCCTAACCCATACGCTCACACTAACCCGCGCCCTCACACGTACGCTCCCCCTAAACCGTTGTCGTACCCTCACCTGGACCCTAAACCATCCCCGTCCCCTCACCCTAACCCTAAACCTAACGCTTCCCCGAAGCGTTCCCCTCACCCGTCCCCTAATCCTAACCCGTACGCTCACACTAACCCACGCCCTCACACGTACGCTCTCCCTAAACCATTGTCGTACCCTCACATGGACCCTAAACCGTCCCCATCCCCTAACCCTAACCCTAGCCAGAACCCTAACCCTAACCCTTCCCCGAAGCCTTCCCCTCACCCGTCCCCTAATCCTAACCTGTACGCTCACACTAACCCGCGCCCTCACACGTACGCTCCCCCTAAACCGTTGTCGTACCCTCACCTGGACCCTAAACCTTCCCCGTCCCCTAACCCTAACACGAACCCTTAACCTAACACTTCCCCGAAACCTTCCCCTCACCGTCCCCTAATCCTAAACCGTATGCTCACACTAACCCGCGTCCTCACACGCACGCTCCCCCTAAACCGTTGTCGTACACTCACCTGGACCCTAAACCGTCCCCGTCCCCTAACCCTAACCCTAGCCCGAACACTAACCCTAACCCTTCCCCGATGCCTTCCCCTCACACGTCCCGTAATCCTAACCCGTACGCTCACCCTAACCCGCGCCCTCACATAAACGCTCCCCCTAAACCGTTGTTGTACCCTCACCTGGACCCTAAACCGTCCCCGTCCCCTAACCCTAACCCTAGCCCGAACCCTAACCCTAACCCTTCCCCGAAGCCTTCCCCTCACCCGTACCCTAATCCTAACCCGTACGCTCACAGTAACCCGCGCCCTCACACGTACGCTCCCCCTAAACCATTGTCGTACCCTCACCTGGACCCAAAACCGTCCCCGTCCCCTAACCCTAACCCTAGCCCGAACCCTAAACCTAACCCTTCCCCGAAGCCTTCCCCTCACCCGTCCCCTAATCCTAACCCGTATGCTCACACTAACCCACGCCGTCACAGGTACGCTCCCCCTCAACCGTTGTCGTACCCTCACCTGGACCCTAAACCATCCCCGTCCCCTAACCCTAACCCTAGCCCGAACCCTAACACTAACCCTTCCCCGAAGGCTTCCCCTCACCCGTCCCCTAATCCTAACCCATACGCTCACACTAACCCGCACCCTCACACGTACGCTCACACTCAACCGTTGTTGTACCCTCACCTGGACCCTAAACCGTCCCCGTCCCCTAACCCTAACCCTAGCCCGAACCCTAACCCTATCCCTTCCCCGAAGCCTTCCCCTCACCCGTCCCCTAATCCTAACCCGTACGCTCACACTAACCCGCGCCCTCACACATACGCTCCCCCTCAACCGTTGTCGTACCCTCACCTGGACCCTAAACCGTCCCCGTCCCCTAACCCTAACCCTAGTCCGAACCCTAACCCTATCCATTCCCCGAAGCCTTCCCCTCACCCGTCCCCTAATCCTAACCCGTACGCTCACACTAACCCGCGCCCTCACACGTACGCTCCCCCTAAACCGTTTTCGTACCCTCACCTTGAACCTAAACCGTCCCCGTTCCCTAATCCTAACCCTAGCCCGAACCCTAACCCTAACCCTTCCCCGAAGCCTTCCCTTCACCCGTCCCCTAATCCTAACCCGTACGCTCACACTAACCCGCGCCCTCACACGTACGCTCCCCCTAAAGCTTTGTCGTACCCTCACCTGGACCCTAAACCGTCCCCGTCCCTTAACCCTAATCCTAGTCCGAACCCTAACCCTAACACTTCCCCGAAGCCTTCCCCTCACCCGTCCCCTAATCCTAACCCGTACGCTCACACTAACCCGCGCCCTCACACGTACGCTCCCCCTAAACCATTGTCGTACCCTCACCTGGACCCTAAACCGTCCCATCCCCTAACCCTAACCCTAGCCCGAACCCTAACCCTAACCCTTCCCCGAAGCCTTCCCCTCACCCGTTCCCTAATCCTAACCCGTACGCTCACACTAAACCGCGCCCTCACACGTACGCTCCCCCTAAACCGTTGTCGTACGCTCACCTGGACCCTAAACCGTCCCCATCCCCTAACCCTAACCTTAGCCCGAACCCTAACCCTAACCCTTCCCCGAAGCCTTCCCCTCACCCGTCCCCTAATCCTAACCCGTACGCTCACACTAACCCGCGCCCTCACACGTACGCTCCCCCTAAACCGTTGTCGTACCCTCACCTGGACCCTAAACCGTCCCCGTCCCCTAACCCTAACCCTAGCCCGAACCCTAAACCTAACACTTCCCCGAAGCCTTCCCCTCACCCGTCCCCTAATCCTAACCCGTACGCTCACACTAACCCGCGCCCTCACACGTATGCTCCCCCTCAACCATTGTCGTACCCTCACCTGGACCCTAAACCGTCCCCGTCCCCTAACGCTAACCCTAGCCCGAACCCTAACGCTAACACTTCCCCGAAGCCTTCCCCTCACCCGTCCCCTAATCCTAACCTGTAAGCTCACACTAACCCGCGCCCTCACACGTACGCTCCCCCTAAACAGTTGTGGTACCCTCACCTGGACCCTAAACTCTCCCTTCCCCTAACCCTAACCCTAGCCCGAACCCTAACACTAACCCTTCCCCGAAGGCTTCCCCTCTCCCGTCCCCTAATCCTAACCCATACGCTCACACTAACCCGCACCCTCACACATACGCTCACCCTCAACAGTTGTCGTACCCTCACCTGGACCGTAAACCGTCCCCGTCCCCTAACCCTAACCCTAGCCCGAACCCTAACCCTATCCCTTCCCCGAAGCCTTCCCCTCACCAGTCCCCTAATCCTAACCCGTACACTCACACTAACCCGCGCCCCCACACGTACGCTCCCCCTAAACCTTTGTCGTACCCTCACCTGGACCCTAAATCGTCCCCGTCCCCTAACCCTAACCCTAGCCCGAACCCTAAATCTAACCCTTCCCCGAAGCGTTCCCCTCACCCGTCCCCTAATCCTAACCCGTACGCTCACACTAACCCACGCCCTCACACGTACGCTCCCCCTAAACCGTTGTCGTACCCTCACCTGGACCCTAAACCGTCCCCGTCCCCTAACCCTAACCCTAGCCCGAACCCTAACCCTAACCCTTCCCCGAAGCCTTCCCCTCACACGTTCCCTAATCCTAGCCAGTACGCTCACACTAACCCGCGCCCTCAAACGTACGTGGCCCCTAAACCGTTGTCGTACCCTCACCTGGACCCTAAACCGTCCCCGTACCCTAACCCTAGCCCTAGCCCGAACCCTAACCCTAACCCTTCCCCGAAGCCTTCCACTCACCCGTCCCCTAATCCTAACCCGTACGCTCACACTAACCCACGCCCTCACACGTACGCTCCCCCTAAACCGTTGACGTACCCTCACTTGGACCCTAAACCGTCCCCGTCCCCTAACCCTAAACCTAGCCCGAACCCTGACCCTCACACTTCCCCGAAGCCTTCCCCTCACCCGTCCCCTAATGCTAACCCGTACGCTCAATCTAACCCGCGCCCTCACACGTACGGTCCCCCTAAACCGTTGTCGTACCCTCACCTGGACCCTAAACCGTCCCCGTCCCTTAACCCTAACCCTAGCCCGAACCCTAACCCTAACCCTTCCCCGAAGCCTTCCCCTCACCCGTCCCCTAATCCTAACCCGTACGCTCACACTAACCCGCGCCTTCACACGTACCCTCCCCCTAAACCGTTGTCGTACCCTCACCTGGACCCTAAACCGTCCCCGTCCCCAAACCCTAACCCTAGCCCGATCCCTGACCCTCACCCTTCCCCGAAGCCTTCCCCTCACCAATCTTCTAATCCTAAACCGTACGCTCACACTAACCCGCGCCCTCAAACGTACGCGCCCCCTAAACCGTTGTCGTACCCTCACCTGGACCCTAAACCGTCCCCGTCCCGTAAACCTAACCCTAGCCCATACCCTGACCCTCACCCTTCCCCGAAGCCTTCCCCTCACCCGTCCCCTAATCCTAACCCGTACGCTCACACTAACCCGCGCCCTCAAACGTACGTGGCCCCTAAACCGTTGTCGTACCCTCACCTGGACCCTAAACCGTCCCCGTACCCTAACCCTAGCCCTAGCCCGAACCCTAACCCTAACCCTTCCCCGAAGCCTTCCACTCACCCGTCCCCTAATCCTAACCCGTACGCTCACACTAACCCGCGCCCTCACAAGTACGCTCCCCCTAAACCATTGTCGTACCCTCACCTGGACCCTAAACCATCCCCGTCCCCTAACCCTAACCCTAGCCCCAACCCTAACCCTAATGCTTCCACGAAGCCTTCCCCTCACCCGTCCCCTAATCCTAACCCGTACGCTCACACTAACCCACGCCCTCACACGTACGCTCCCCCTAAACCGTTGTCGTACCCTCAGCTGGACCCTAAACCGTCCCCGTCCCCTAATCCTAACCCTAGCCCGAACCCTGACCCTCACCCTTCCCCGAAGCCTTCCCCTCACCCGTCCTCTAATCCTAACCCGTACGCTCACACTAACCCGCGCCCTCACACGTACGCTCCCCCTAAAGCGTTGTCGTACCTCACCTGGACCCTAAACCGTCCCCGTCCCCTAACCCTAACCCTAGCCCGAACCCTAACCCTAACCCTTCCCCGAAGCCTTCCCCTCACCCGTCCCCTAATCCTAACCCGTACGCTCAATCTAACCCGCGCCCTCACACGTACGGTCCCCCTAAACCGTTGTCGTACCCTCACCTGGACCCTAAACCGTCCCCGTCCCCTAACCCTAACCCTAGCCCGAACCCTAACCCTAACCCTTCCCCGAAGCCTTCCCCTCACCCGTCCCCTAATCCTAACCCGTACGCTCACACTAACCCGCGCCCTCACACGTACCCTCCCCCTAAACCGTTGTCGTACCCTCACCTGGACCCTAAACCGTCCCCGTCCCCAAACCCTAACCCTAGCCCGATCCCTGACCCTCACCCTTCCCCGAAGCCTTCCCCTCACGAATCTTCTAATCCTAAACCGTACGCTCACACTAACCCGCGCCCTCAAAAGTACGCGCCCCCTAAACCGTTGTCGTACCCTCACCTGGACCCTAAACCGTCCCTGTCCCGTAAACCTAACCCTAGCCCATACCCTGACCCTCACCCTTCCCCGAAGCCTTCCCCTCACCCGTCCCCTAATCCTAACCAGTACGCTCACACTAACCCGCGCCCTCAAACGTACGTGGCCCCTAAACCGTTGTCGTACCCTCACCTGGACCCTAAACCGTCCCCGTACCCTAACCCTAGCCCTAGCCCGAACCCTAACCCTAACCCTTCCCCGAAGCCTTCCACTCACCCGTCCCCTAATCCTAACCCGTACGCACACACTAAACCGCGCCCTCACACGCACGCTCGCCCTAAACCATTGTCGTACCCTCACCTGGACCCTAAACCGTCCCCGTCCCCTAACCCTAACCCTAGCCCGAACCCTAACCCTAACCCTTCCCCGAAGCCTTCCCCTCACCCGTCCCCTAATCCTAACCCGTACGCACACACTAAACCGCGCCCTCACACGCACGCTCGCCCTAAACCGTTGTCGTACCCTCACCTGGACCCTAAACCGTCCCCGTCCCCTAACCCTAACCGTAGCCCGAATCCTGACCCTCACCCTTCCCCGAAGCCTTCCCCTCACCCGTCCCCTAATCCTAACCCGTACGCTCACACTAACCCGCGCCCTCACACGTACGCTCCCCTTAAACCGTTGTCGTACCCTCAGCTGGACCCTAAACCGTCCCCGTCCCATAACCCTAACCCTAGCCCGAACCCTAAACCTAACACTTCCCCGAAGCCTTCCCCTCACCCGTCCCCTAATCCTAACCTGTACGCTCACACTAACCCGCGCCCTCACACGTACGGTCCCCCTAAACCATTGTCGTACCCTCACCTGGACCCTAAACCGTCCCCGTCCCCTAACCCTAACCCTAGCCCGATCCCTAACCCTAACCCTTCCCCGAAGCCTTCCCCTCACCCGTCCTCTAATCCTAACCCGTACGCTCACACTAACCCGCGCCCTCACACGTACGCTCCCCCTAAACCGTTGTCGTACCCTCACCTGGACCCTAAACCGTCCCCGTCCCCTAACCCTAACCCTAGCCCGAACCCTGACCCTCACCCTTCCCCGAAGCCTTCCCCTCACCCGTCCCCTAATCCTAACCCGTACGCTCACACTAACCCGCGCCCTCACACGTACGCTCCCCCTAAACCGTTGTCGTACCCTCACCTGGACCCTAAACCGTCCCCGTCCCCTAACCCTAACCCTAGCCCGAACCCTAACCCTAACCCTTCCCCGAAGCCTTCCCCTCACCCGTCCCCTAATCCTAACCCGTACGCTCACACTAACCCGCGCCCTCACACGTACCCTCCCCCTAAACCGTTGTCGTACCCTCACCTGGACCCTAAACCGTCCCCGTCCCCAAACCCTAACCCTAGCCCGAACCTTGACCCTCACCCTTCCCCGAAGCCTTCCCCTCACCCGTCTTCTAATCCTAAACCGTACGCTCACACTAACCTGCGCCCTCATACGTACGCTCCCCCTCAACCGTTCTCGTACCCTCACCTGGACCCTAAACCGTCCCCATCCCCGTCCCCTAACCCTAGCCCAAACCCTAACCCTAACCCTTCCCCGAAGCCTTCCCCTCACCCGTCCCCTAATCCTAACCCGTACGCTCACACTAACCCGCGCCCTCACACGTACGCTCCCCCTAAACCGTTGTCGTACCCTCACCTGGACCCTAAACCGTCCCCGTCCCCAACCCTAACCCTAAACCTAACGCTTCCCCGAAGCGTTCCACTCACCCGTCCCCTAATCCTAACCTGTACGCTCACACTAACCCACGCCCTCACACGTACGCTCCCCCTAAACCGTTGTCGTACCCTCACCTGGACCCTAAACCGTCCCCGTCCCCTAATCCTAACCCTAGCCCGAACCCTGACCCTCACCCTTCCCCGAAGCCTTCCCCTCACCCGTCCCCTAATCCTAACCCGTACGCTCACACTAACCCGCGCCCTCAGACGTACGCTCCCCCTAAAGCGTTGTCGTACCTCACCTGGACCCGAAACCGTCCCCGTCCCCTAACCCTAACCCTAGCCCGAACCCTAACCCTAACCCTTCCCCGAAGCCTTCCCCTCACCCGTCCCCTAATCCTAACCCGTACGCTCAATCTAACCCGCGTCCTCACACGAACGGTCCCCCTAAACCGTTGTCGTACCCTCACCTGGACCCTAAACCGTCCCCGTCCCCTAACCCTAACCCTAGCCCGAACCCTAACCCTAACCCTTCCCCGAAGCCTTCCCCTCACCCGTCCCCTAATCCTAACCCGTACGCTCACACTAACCCGCGCCCTCACACGTACCCTCCCCCTAAACCGTTGTCGTACCCTCACCTGGACCCTAAACCGTCCCCGTCCCCAAACCCTAACCCTAGCCCGAACCCTGACCCTCACCCTTCCCCGAAGCCTTCCCCTCACCCGTCTTCTAATCCTAACCCGTACGCTCACACTAACCCGCGCCCTCATACGTACGCTCTCCCTCAACCGTTCTCGTACCCTCACCTGGACCCTAAACCGTCCCCGTCCCCTAACCCTAACCCTACCCGAACCCTAACCCTAACACTTCCCCGAAGCCTTCCCCTCACCCGTCCCCTAATGCTAACCCGTACGCTCACACTAACCCGCGCCCTAACACGTACGCTCCCCCTCAATCGTTGTCGTACCCTCACCTGGACCCAAAACCGTCCCCGTCCACGTCCCCTAACCCTAGCCCGAACCCTAACCCTAACCCTTCGCCGAAGCCTTCCCCTCACCCGTCCCCTAATCCTAACCCGTACGCTCACACTAACCCGCGCCCTCACACGTACGCTCCCCCTAAACCGTTGTCGTACCCTCACCTGGACCCTAAACCGTCCCCATCCCCTAACCCTAACCCTAGCCCGAACCCTAACCCTAACCCTTCCCCGAAGCCTTCCCCTCACCCGTCCCCTAATCCTAACCCGTACGCTCACACTAACACTCGCCCTCACACGTACGCTCCCCCTCAACCGTTGTCGTACCCTCACCTGGACCCTAAACCGTCCCCGTCCCCTAACCCTAACCCTAGCCCGAACCCTAACCCTAACCCTTCCCCGAAGCCTTCCCCTCACCCGTCCCCTAATCCTAACCCGTACGCTCACACTAACCCGCGCCCTCAAACGTACGCGCCCCCTAAACCGTTGTCGTACCCTCACCTGGACCCTAAACCGTCCCCGTCCCCTAACCCGAACCCTAGCCCGAACCCTAACCCTAACCATTCCCCGAAGCCTTCCCCTCACCCGTCCCCTAATCCTAACCCGTACGCTCACACTAATCTGCGCCCTCACACGTACGCTCCCCCTAAACCATTGTCGTACCCTCACCTGGACCCTAAACCATCCCCGTCCCCTAACCCTAACCCTAGCCCGAACCCTAACCCTAACGCTTCGCCGAAGCCTTCCCCTCACCCGTCCCCTAATCCTAACCCGTACGCTCACACTAACCCACGCCCTCACACGTACGCTCCCCCTAAACCGTTGTCGTACCCTCACCTGGACCCTAAACCGTCCCCGTCCCCTAACCCTAACCCTAGCCCAAACCCTAACCCTAACCCTTCCCCGAAGCCTTCCCCTCAGCCGTCCCCTAATCCTAACCCGTACGCTCACACTAACCCGCGCCCTCACACGTACGCTCCCCTTAAACCGTTGTCGTACCCTCACCTGGACCCTAAACCGTCCCCGTCCCCTAACCCTAACCCTAGCCCGAACCGTAACCCTAACCCTTCCCCGAAGCCTTCCCTTCACCCGTCCCCTAATCCTAACCCGTACGCTCAATCTAACCCGCGCCTTCACACGTACGGTCCCCCTAAACCGTTGTCGTACCCTCACCTGGACCCTAAACCGTCCCCGTCCCCTAACCCTAACCCTAGCCCGAACCCTAACCCTAACCCTTCCCGAAGCCTTCCCCTCACCCGTCCCCTAATCCTAACCCGTACGCTCACACTAACCCGCGCCCTCACACGTACCCTCCCCCTAAACCGTTATCGTACCCTCACCTGGACCCTAAACCGTCCCCGTCCCCTAACCCTAACCTTAGCCCGAACCCTGACCCTCACCCTTCCCCGAAGCCTTCCCCTCACCCGTCTTCTAATCCTAACCCGTACACTCACACTAACCCGCGCCCTCATACGTACGCTCCCCCTCAACCGTTCTCGTATCCTCACCTGGACCCTAAACCGTCCCCGTCCCCTAACCCTAACCCTAGCCCGAACCCTAACACTAACCCTTCCCCGAAGCCTTCCCCTCACCCGTCCCCTAATCCTAACCCGTACGCTCACACTAACCTGCGCCCTAACACGTACGCTCCCCCTCAACCGTGGTCGTACCCTCACCTGGACCTAAAACCGTCCCCGTCCCCGTCCCCTAACCCTAGCTCGAACCCTAACCCTAACCCTTCCTCGAAGCCTTCCCCTCTCCCGTCCCCTAATCCTAACCCATACGCTCACACTAACCCGCGCCCTCACACGTACGCTCCCCCTAAACCGTTGTCGTACCCTCACCTGGACCCTAAACCATCCCCGTCCCCTCACCCTAACCCTAAACCTAACGCTTCCCCGAAGCGTTCCCCTCACCCGTCCCCTAATCCTAACCCGTACGCTCACACTAACCCACGCCCTCACACGTACGCTCTCCCTAAACCATTGTCGTACCCTCACATGGACCCTAAACCGTCCCCATCCCCTAACCCTAACCCTAGCCAGAACCCTAACCCTAACCCTTCCCCGAAGCCTTCCCCTCACCCGTCCCCTAATCCTAACCTGTACGCTCACACTAACCCGCGCCCTCACACGTACGCTCCCCCTAAACCGTTGTCGTACCCTCACCTGGACCCTAAACCTTCCCCGTCCCCTAACCCTAACACGAACCCTTAACCTAACACTTCCCCGAAACCTTCCCCTCACCGTCCCCTAATCCTAAACCGTATGCTCACACTAACCCGCGTCCTCACACGCACGCTCCCCCTAAACCGCTGTCGTACACTCACCTGGACCCTAAACCGTCCCCGTCCCCTAACCCTAACCCTAGCCCGAACACTAACCCTAACCCTTCCCCGATGCCTTCCCCTCACACGTCCCGTAATCCTAACCCGTACGCTCACCCTAACCCGCGCCCTCACATAAACGCTCCCCCTAAACCGTTGTTGTACCCTCACCTGGACCCTAAACCGTCCCCGTCCCCTAACCCTAACCCTAGCCCGAACCCTAACCCTAACCCTTCCCCGAAGCCTTCCCCTCACCCGTACCCTAATCCTAACCCGTACGCTCACAGTAACCCGCGCCCTCACACGTACGCTCCCCCTAAACCATTGTCGTACCCTCACCTGGACCCAAAACCGTCCCCGTCCCCTAACCCTAACCCTAGCCCGAACCCTAAACCTAACCCTTCCCCGAAGCCTTCCCCTCACCCGTCCCCTAATCCTAACCCGTATGCTCACACTAACCCACGCCGTCACAGGTACGCTCCCCCTCAACCGTTGTCGTACCCTCACCTGGACCCTAAACCATCCCCGTCCCCTAACCCTAACCCTAGCCCGAACCCTAACACTAACCCTTCCCCGAAGGCTTCCCCTCACCCGTCCCCTAATCCTAACCCATACGCTCACACTAACCCGCACCCTCACACGTACGCTCACACTCAACCGTTGTTGTACCCTCACCTGGACCCTAAACCGTCCCCGTCCCCTAACCCTAACCCTAGCCCGAACCCTAACCCTATCCCTTCCCCGAAGCCTTCCCCTCACCCGTCCCCTAATCCTAACCCGTACGCTCACACTAACCCGCGCCCTCACACATACGCTCCCCCTCAACCGTTGTCGTACCCTCACCTGGACCCTAAACCGTCCCCGTCCCCTAACCCTAACCCTAGTCCGAACCCTAACCCTATCCATTCCCCGAAGCCTTCCCCTCACCCGTCCCCTAATCCTAACCCGTACGCTCACACTAACCCGCGCCCTCACACGTACGCTCCCCCTAAACCGTTTTCGTACCCTCACCTTGAACCTAAACCGTCCCCGTTCCCTAATCCTAACCCTAGCCCGAACCCTAACCCTAACCCTTCCCCGAAGCCTTCCCTTCACCCGTCCCCTAATCCTAACCCGTACGCTCACACTAACCCGCGCCCTCACACGTACGCTCCCCCTAAAGCTTTGTCGTACCCTCACCTGGACCCTAAACCGTCCCCGTCCCTTAACCCTAATCCTAGTCCGAACCCTAACCCTAACACTTCCCCGAAGCCTTCCCCTCACCCGTCCCCTAATCCTAACCCGTACGCTCACACTAACCCGCGCCCTCACACGTACGCTCCCCCTAAACCATTGTCGTACCCTCACCTGGACCCTAAACCGTCCCATCCCCTAACCCTAACCCTAGCCCGAACCCTAACCCTAACCCTTCCCCGAAGCCTTCCCCTCACCCGTTCCCTAATCCTAACCCGTACGCTCACACTAAACCGCGCCCTCACACGTACGCTCCCCCTAAACCGTTGTCGTACGCTCACCTGGACCCTAAACCGTCCCCATCCCCTAACCCTAACCTTAGCCCGAACCCTAACCCTAACCCTTCCCCGAAGCCTTCCCCTCACCCGTCCCCTAATCCTAACCCGTACGCTCACACTAACCCGCGCCCTCACACGTACGCTCCCCCTAAACCGTTGTCGTACCCTCACCTGGACCCTAAACCGTCCCCGTCCCCTAACCCTAACCCTAGCCCGAACCCTAAACCTAACACTTCCCCGAAGCCTTCCCCTCACCCGTCCCCTAATCCTAACCCGTACGCTCACACTAACCCGCGCCCTCACACGTATGCTCGCCCTCAACCATTGTCGTACCCTCACCTGGACCCTAAACCGTCCCCGTCCCCTAACGCTAACCCTAGCCCGAACCCTAACGCTAACACTTCCCCGAAGCCTTCCCCTCACCCGTCCCCTAATCCTAACCTGTAAGCTCACACTAACCCGCGCCCTCACACGTACGCTCCCCCTAAACAGTTGTGGTACCCTCACCTGGACCCTAAACTCTCCCTTCCCCTAACCCTAACCCTAGCCCGAACCCTAACACTAACCCTTCCCCGAAGGCTTCCCCTCTCCCGTCCCCTAATCCTAACCCATACGCTCACACTAACCCGCACCCTCACACATACGCTCACCCTCAACAGTTGTCGTACCCTCACCTGGACCGTAAACCGTCCCCGTCCCCTAACCCTAACCCTAGCCCGAACCCTAACCCTATCCCTTCCCCGAAGCCTTCCCCTCACCAGTCCCCTAATCCTAACCCGTACACTCACACTAACCCGCGCCCCCACACGTACGCTCCCCCTAAACCTTTGTCGTACCCTCACCTGGACCCTAAATCGTCCCCGTCCCCTAACCCTAACCCTAGCCCGAACCCTAAATCTAACCCTTCCCCGAAGCGTTCCCCTCACCCGTCCCCTAATCCTAACCCGTACGCTCACACTAACCCACGCCCTCACACGTACGCTCCCCCTAAACCGTTGTCGTACCCTCACCTGGACCCTAAACCGTCCCCGTCCCCTAACCCTAACCCTAGCCCGAACCCTAACCCTAACCCTTCCCCGAAGCCTTCCCCTCACCCGTTCCCTAATCCTAGCCAGTACGCTCACACTAACCCGCGCCCTCAAACGTACGTGGCCCCTAAACCGTTGTCGTACCCTCACCTGGACCCTAAACCGTCCCCGTACCCTAACCCTAGCCCTAGCCCGAACCCTAACCCTAACCCTTCCCCGAAGCCTTCCACTCACCCGTCCCCTAATCCTAACCCGTACGCTCACACTAACCCACGCCCTCACACGTACGCTCCCCCTAAACCGTTGTCGTACCCTCACTTGGACCCTAAACCGTCCCCGTCCCCTAACCCTAAACCTAGCCCGAACCCTGACCCTCACACTTCCCCGAAGCCTTCCCCTCACCCGTCCCCTAATGCTAACCCGTACGCTCAATCTAACCCGCGCCCTCACACGTACGGTCCCCCTAAACCGTTGTCGTACCCTCACCTGGACCCTAAACCGTCCCCGTCCCTTAACCCTAACCCTAGCCCGAACCCTAACCCTAACCCTTCCCCGAAGCCTTCCCCTCACCCGTCCCCTAATCCTAACCCGTACGCTCACACTAACCCGCGCCTTCACACGTACCCTCCCCCTAAACCGTTGTCGTACCCTCACCTGGACCCTAAACCGTCCCCGTCCCCAAACCCTAACCCTAGCCCGATCCCTGACCCTCACCCTTCCCCGAAGCCTTCCCCTCACCAATCTTCTAATCCTAAACCGTACGCTCACACTAACCCGCGCCCTCAAACGTACGCGCCCCCTAAACCGTTGTCGTACCCTCACCTGGACCCTAAACCGTCCCCGTCCCGTAAACCTAACCCTAGCCCATACCCTGACCCTCACCCTTCCCCGAAGCCTTCCCCTCACCCGTCCCCTAATCCTAACCCGTACGCTCACACTAACCCGCGCCCTCAAACGTACGTGGCCCCTAAACCGTTGTCGTACCCTCACCTGGACCCTAAACCGTCCCCGTACCCTAACCCTAGCCCTAGCCCGAACCCTAACCCTAACCCTTCCCCGAAGCCTTCCACTCACCCGTCCCCTAATCCTAACCCGTACGCTCACACTAACCCGCGCCCTCACAAGTACGCTCCCCCTAAACCATTGTCGTACCCTCACCTGGACCCTAAACCATCCCCGTCCCCTAACCCTAACCCTAGCCCCAACCCTAACCCTAATGCTTCCACGAAGCCTTCCCCTCACCCGTCCCCTAATCCTAACCCGTACGCTCACACTAACCCACGCCCTCACACGTACGCTCCCCCTAAACCGTTGTCGTACCCTCAGCTGGACCCTAAACCGTCCCCGTCCCCTAATCCTAACCCTAGCCCGAACCCTGACCCTCACCCTTCCCCGAAGCCTTCCCCTCACCCGTCCTCTAATCCTAACCCGTACGCTCACACTAACCCGCGCCCTCACACGTACGCTCCCCCTAAAGCGTTGTCGTACCTCACCTGGACCCTAAACCGTCCCCGTCCCCTAACCCTAACCCTAGCCCGAACCCTAACCCTAACCCTTCCCCGAAGCCTTCCCCTCACCCGTCCCCTAATCCTAACCCGTACGCTCAATCTAACCCGCGCCCTCACACGTACGGTCCCCCTAAACCGTTGTCGTACCCTCACCTGGACCCTAAACCGTCCCCGTCCCCTAACCCTAACCCTAGCCCGAACCCTAACCCTAACCCTTCCCCGAAGCCTTCCCCTCACCCGTCCCCTAATCCTAACCCGTACGCTCACACTAACCCGCGCCCTCACACGTACCCTCCCCCTAAACCGTTGTCGTACCCTCACCTGGACCCTAAACCGTCCCCGTCCCCAAACCCTAACCCTAGCCCGAACCCTGACCCTCACCCTTCCCCGAAGCCTTCCCCTCACCCGTCTTCTAATCCTAACCCGTACGCTCACACTAACCCGCGCCCTCATACGTACGCTCTCCCTCAACCGTTCTCGAACCCTCACCTGGACCCTAAACCGTCCCCGTCCCCTAACCCTAACCCTGCCCGAACCCTAACCCTAACCCTTCCCCGAAGCCTTCCCCTCACCCGTCCCCTAATGCTAACCCGTACGCTCACACTAACCCGCGCCCTAACACGTACGCTCCCCCTCAATCGTTGTCGTACCCTCACCTGGACCCAAAACCGTCCCCGTCCACGTCCCCTAACCCTAGCCCGAACCCTGACCCTAACCCTTCGCCGAAGCCTTCCCCTCACCCGTCCCCTAATCCTAACCCGTACGCTCACACTAACCCGCGCCCTCACACGTACGCTCCCCCTAAACCGTTGTCGTACCCTCACCTGGACCCTAAACCGTCCCCATCCCCTAACCCTAACCCTAGCCCGAACCCTAACCCTAACCCTTCCCCGAAGCCTTCCCCTCACCCGTCCCCTAATCCTAACCCGTACGCTCACACTAACACTCGCCCTCACACGTACGCTCCCCCTCAACCGTTGTCGTACCCTCACCTGGACCCTAAACCGTCCCCGTCCCCTAACCCTAACCCTAGCCCGAACCCTAACCCTAACCCTTCCCCGAAGCCTTCCCCTCACCCGTCCCCTAATCCTAACCCGTACGCTCACATTAACCCGCACCCTCAAACGTACGCGCCCCCTAAACCGTTGTCGTACCCTCACCTGGACCCTAAACCGTCCCCGTCCCCTAACCCTAACCCTAGCCCGAACCCTAACCCTAACCATTCCCCGAAGCCTTCCCCTCACCCGTCCCCTAATCCTAACCCGTACGCTCACACTAATCTGCGCCCTCACACGTACGCTCCCCCTAAACCATTGTCGTACCCTCACCTGGACCCTAAACCATCCCCGTCCCCTAACCCTAACCCTAGCCCGAACCCTAACCCTAACGCTTCGCCGAAGCCTTCCCCTCACCCGTCCCCTAATCCTAACCCGTACGCTCACACTAACCCACGCCCTCACACGTACGCTCCCCCTAAACCGTTGTCGTACCCTCACCTGGACCCTAAACCGTCCCCGTCCCCTAACCCTAACCCTAGCCCAAACCCTAACCCTAACCCTTCCCCGAAGCCTTCCCCTCAGCCGTCCCCTAATCCTAACCCGTACGCTCACACTAACCCGCGCCCTCACACGTACGCTCCCCTTAAACCGTTGTCGTACCCTCACCTGGACCCTAAACCGTCCCCGTCCCCTAACCCTAACCCTAGCCCGAACCGTAACCCTAACCCTTCCCCGAAGCCTTCCCTTCACCCGTCCCCTAATCCTAACCCGTACGCTCAATCTAACCCGCGCCTTCACACGTACGGTCCCCCTAAACCGTTGTCGTACCCTCACCTGGACCCTAAACCGTCCCCGTCCCCTAACCCTAACCCTAGCCCGAACCCTAACCCTAACCCTTCCCCGAAGCCTTCCCCTCACCCGTCCCCTAATCCTAACCCGTACGCTCACACTAACCCGCGCCCTCACACGTACCCTCCCCCTAAACCGTTGTCGTACCCTCACCTGGACCCTAAACCGTCCCCGTCCCCTAACCCTAACCTTAGCCCGAACACTGACCCTCACCCTTCCCCGAAGCCTTCCCCTCACCCGTCTTCTAATCCTAACCCGTACACTCACACTAACCCGCGCCCTCATACGTACGCTCCCCCTCAACCGTTCTCGTATCCTCACCTGGACCCTAAACCGTCCCCGTCCCCTAACCCTAACCCTAGCCCGAACCCTAACACTAACCCTTCCCCGAAGCCTTCCCCTCACCCGTCCCCTAATCCTAACCCGTACGCTCACACTAACCTGCGCCCTAACACGTACGCTCCCCCTCAACCGTGGTCGTACCCTCACCTGGACCTAAAACCGTCCCCGTCCCCGTCCCCTAACCCTAGCTCGAACCCTAACCCTAACCGTTCCTCGAAGCCTTCCCCTCTCCCGTCCCCTAATCCTAACCCATACGCTCACACTAACCCGCGCCCTCACACGTACGCTCCCCCTAAACCGTTGTCGTACCCTCACCTGGACCCTAAACCATCCCCGTCCCCTCACCCTAACCCTAAACCTAACGCTTCCCCGAAGCGTTCCCCTCACCCGTCCCCTAATCCTAACCCGTACGCTCAAACTAACCCACGCCCTCACACGTACGCTCTCCCTAAACCATTGTCGTACCCTCACCTGGACCCTAAACCGTCCCCATCCCCTAACCCTAACCCTAGCCAGAACCCTAACCCTAACCCTTCCCCGAAGCCTTCCCCTCACCCGTCCCCTAATCCTAACCTGTACGCTCACACTAACCCGCGCCCTCACACGTACGCTCCCCCTAAACCGTTGTCGTACCCTCACCTGGACCCTAAACCTTCCCCGTCCCCTAACCCTAACACGAACCCTTAACCTAACACTTCCCCGAAACCTTCCCCTCACCGTCCCCTAATCCTAAACCGTATGCTCACACTAACCCGCGTCCTCACACGCACGCTCCCCCTAAACCGTTGTCGTACACTCACCTGGACCCTAAACCGTCCCCGTCCCCTAACCCTAACCCTAGCCCGAACACTAACCCTAACCCTTCCCCGATGCCTTCCCCTCACACGTCCCGTAATCCTAACCCGTACGCTCACCCTAACCCGCGCCCTCACATAAACGCTCCCCCTAAACCGTTGTTGTACCCTCACCTGGACCCTAAACCGTCCCCGTCCTCTAACCCTAACCCTAGCCCGAACCCTAACCCTAACCCTTCCCCGAAGCCTTCCCCTCACCCGTACCCTAATCCTAACCCGTACGCTCACAGTAACCCTCGCCCTCACACGTACGCTCCCCCTAAACCATTGTCGTACCCTCACCTGGACCCAAAACCGTCCCCGTCCCCTAACCCTAACCCTAGCCCGAACCCTAAACCTAACCCTTCCCCGAAGCCTTCCCCTCACCCGTCCCCTAATCCTAACCCGTATGCTCACACTAACCCACGCCGTCACAGGTACGCTCCCCCTCAACCGTTGTCGTACCCTCACCTGGACCCTAAACCATCCCCGTCCCCTAACCCTAACCCTAGCCCGAACCCTAACACTAACCCTTCCCCGAAGGCTTCCCCTCACCCGTCCCCTAATCCTAACCCATACGCTCACACTAACCCGCACCCTCACACGTACGCTCACACTCAACCGTTGTTGTACCCTCACCTGGACCGTAAACCGTCCCCGTCCCCTAACCCTAACCCTAGCCCGAACCCTAACCCTATCCCTTCCCCGAAGCCTTCCCCTCACCCGTCCCCTAATCCTAACCCGTACGCTCACACTAACCCGCGCCCTCACACATACGCTCCCCCTCAACCGTTGTCGTACCCTCACCTGGACCCTAAACCGTCCCCGTCCCCTAACCCTAACCCTAGCCCGAACCCTAACCCTATCCATTCCCCGAAGCCTTCCCCTCACCCGTCCCCTAATCCTAACCCGTACGCTCACACTAACCCACGCCCTCACACGTACGCTCCCCCTAAACCGTTTTCGTACCCTCACCTTGACCCTAAACCGTCCCCGTTCCCTAATCCTAACCCTAGCCCGAACCCTAACCCTAACCCTTCCCCGAAGCCTTCCCTTCACCCGTCCCCTAATCCTAACCCGTACGCTCACACTAACCCGCGCCCTCACACGTACGCTCCCCCTAAAGCTTTGTCGTACCCTCACCTGGACCCTAAACCGTCCCCGTCCCTTAACCCTAATCCTAGCCCGAACCCTAACCCTAACACTTCCCCGAAGCCTTCCCCTCACCCGTCCCCTAATCCTAACCCGTACGCTCACACTAACCCGCGCCCTCACACGTACGCTCCCCCTAAACCATTGTCGTACCCTCACCTGGACCCTAAACCGTCCCATCCCCTAACCCTAACCCTAGCCCGAACCCTAACCCTAACCCTTCCCCGAAGCCTTCCCCTCACCCGTTCCCTAATCCTAAACCGTACGCTCACACTAAACCGCGCCCTCACACATACGCTCCCCCTAAACCGTTGTCGTACGCTCACCTGGACCCTAAACCGTCCCCATCCCCTAACCCTAACCTTAGCCCGAACCCTAACCCTAACCCTTCCCCGAAGCCTTCCCCTCACCCGTCCCCTAATCCTAACCCGTACGCTCACACTAACCCGCGCCCTCACACGTACGCTCCCCCTAAACCGTTGTCGTACCCTCACCTGGACCCTAAACCGTCCCCGTCCCCTAACCCTAACCCTAGCCCGAACCCTAAACCTAACACTTCCCCGAAGCCTTCCCCTCACCCGTCCCCTAATCCTAACCCGTACGCTCACACTAACCCGCGCCCTCACACGTATGCTCCCCCTCAACCATTGTCGTACCCTCACCTGGACCCTAAACCGTCCCCGTCCCCTAACGCTAACCCTAGCCCGAACCCTAACGCTAACACTTCCCCGAAGCCTTCCCCTCACCCGTCCCCTAATCCTAACCTGTAAGCTCACACTAACCCGCGCCCTCACACGTACGCTCCCCCTAAACAGTTGTGGTACCCTCACCTGGACCCTAAACTCTCCCTTCCCCTAACCCTAACCCTAGCCCAAACCCTAACACTAACCCTTCCCCGAAGGCTTCCCCTCTCCCGTCCCCTAATCCTAACCCATACGCTCACACTAACCCGCACCCTCACACATACGCTCACCCTCAACAGTTGTCGTACCCTCACCTGGACCGTAAACCGTCCCCGTCCCCTAACCCTAACCCTAGCCCGAACCCTAACCCTATCCCTTCCCCGAAGCCTTCCCCTCACCAGTCCCCTAATCCTAACCCGTACACTCACACTAACCCGCGCCCCCACACGTACGCTCCCCCTAAACCGTTGTCGTACCCTCACCTGGACCCTAAATCGTCCCCGTCCCCTAACCCTAACCCTAGCCCGAACCCTAACTCTAACCCTTCCCCGAAGCGTTCCCCTCACCCGTCCCCTAATCCTAACCCGTACGCTCACACTAACCCACGCCCTCACACGTACGCTCCCCCTAAACCGTTGTCGTACCCTCACCTGGACCCTAAACCGTCCCCGTCCCCTAACCCTAACCCTAGCCCGAACCCTAACCCTAACCCTTCCCCGAAGCCTTCCCCTCACCCGTTCCCTAATCCTAGCCAGTACGCTCACACTAACCCGCGCCCTCAAACGTACGTGGCCCCTAAACCGTTGTCGTACCCTCACCTGGACCCTAAACCGTCCCCGTACCCTAACCCTAGCCCTAGCCCGAACCCTAACCCTAACCCTTCCCCGAAGCCTTCCACTCACCCGTCCCCTAATCCTAACCCGTACGCTCACACTAACCCGCGCCCTCACAAGTACGCTCCCCCTAAACCATTGTCGTACACTCACCTGGACCCTAAACCATCCCCGTCCCCTAACCCTAACCCTAGCGCCAACCCTAACCCTAATGCTTCAACGAAGCCTTCCCCTCACCCGTCCCCTAATCCTAACCCGTACGCTCACACTAACCCACGCCCTCACACGTACGCTCCCCCTAAACCGTTGTCGTACCCTCACTTGGACCCTAAACCGTCCCCGTCCCCTAACCCTAAACCTAGCCCGAACCCTGACCCTCACACTTCCCCGAAGCCTTCCCCTCACCCGTCCCCTAATGCTAACCCGTACGCTCACACTAACCCGCGCCCTCACACGCACGCTCGCCCTAAACCGTTGTCGTACCGTCACCTGGACCCTAAACCATCCCCGTCCCCTAACCCTAACCGTAGCCCGAACCCTGACCCTCACCCTTCCCCGAAGCCTTCCCCTCACCCGTCCCCTAATCCTAACCCGTACGCTCACACTAACCCGCGCCCTCACACGTACGCTCCCCCTAAAGCGTTGTCGTACCCTCACCTGGACCCTAAACCGTCCCCGTCCCCTAACCCTAACCCTAGCCCGAACCCTAACCCTAACCCTTCCCCAAAGCCTTCCCCTCACCCGTCCCCTAATGCTAACCCGTACGCTCAATCTAACCCGCGCCCTCACACGTACGGTCCCCCTAAACCGTTGTCGTACCCTCACCTGGACCCTAAACCGTCCCCGTCCCTTAACCCTAACCCTAGCCCGAACCCTAACCCTAACCCTTCCCCGAAGCCTTCCCCTCACCCGTCCCCTAATCCTAACCCGTACGCTCACACTAACCCGCGCCCTCACACGTACGCTCCCCCTAAACCGTTGTCGTACCCTCACCTGGACCCTAAACCGTCCCCGTCCCCTAACCCTAACCCTACCCCGAACCCTAACCCTAACCCTTCCCCGAAGCCTTCCCCTCACCCGTCCCCTAATCCTAACCCGTACGCTCACATTAACCCCCGCCCTCACACGTACACTCCCCCTCAACCGTTGTCGTACCATCACCTGGACCCTAAACCGTCCCCATCCCCTAACCCTAACCCTAGCCCGAACCCTAAACCTAACCCTTCCCCGAAGCCTTCCCCTCACCCGTCCCCTAATCCTAACCCGTACGCTCACACTAACCCGCGCTCTCAAACGTACGCGCCCCCTATACCGTTGTCGTACCCTCACCTGGACCCTAAACCATCCCCGTCCCCTAACCCTAACCCTAGCCCGAACCCTAACCCTAACCCTTCCCCGAAGCCTTCCCCTCACCCGTCCCCTAATCCTAACCCGTACGCTCACACTAACCCGCGCCCTCACACGTACGCTCCGCCTAAACCATTGTCGTACCCTCACCTGGACCCTAAACCATCCCCGTCCCCTAACCCTAACCCTAGCCCGAACTCTAACCCTAACGCTTCGCCGAAGCCTTCCCCTCACCCGTCCCCTAATCCTAACCCGTACGCTCACACTAACCCACGCCCTCACACGTACGCTCCCCCTAAACCGTTGTCGTACCCTCACCTGGACCCTAAACCGTCCCCGTCCCCTAACCCTAACCCTAGCCCGAACCCTAACCCTAACCCTTCCCCGAAGCCTTCCCCTCACCCGTCCCCTAATCCTAAACCGTACTCTCACACTAACCCGCGCCCTCACACGTATGCTCCCCTTAAACCGTTGTCCTACCCTCAGCTGGACCCTAAACCGTCCCCGTCCCCTAAACCTAACCCTAGCCCGAACCCTGACCCTCACCCTTCCCCGAAGCCTTCCCCTCACCCGTCCCCTAATCCTAACCCGTACGCTCACACTAACCCGCGCCCTCACACGTACTCTCCCCCTAAAGCGTTGTCGTACCCTCACCTGGACCCTAAACCGTCCCCGTCCCCTAACCCTAACCCTAGCCCGAACCCTAACCCTAACCCTTCCCCGAAGCCTTCCCTTCACCCGTCCCCTAATCCTAACCCGTACGCTCAATCTAACCCGCGCCTTCACACGTACGGTCCCCCTAAACCGTTGTCGTACCCTCACCTGGACCTTAAACCGTCCCCGTCCCCTAACCCTAACCCTAGCCCGAACCCTAACCCTAACCCTTCCCCGAAGCCTTCCCCTCACCCGTCCCCTAATCCTAACCCGTACGCTCACACTAACCCGTGCCCTCACACGTACCCTCCCCCTAAACCGTTGTCGTACCCTCACCTGGACCCTAAACCGTCCCCGTCCCCTAACCCTAACCCTAGCCCGAACCCTGACCCTCACCCTTCCCCGAAGCCTTCCCCTCACCCGTCCCCTAATCCTCAACCATACGCTCACACTAACCCGCGCCCTCCTAAACCGTTGCCGAACCCTCACCTGGACCTTAAACCGTCCCCGTCCCCTAACGCTAACCCTAGCCCGAACCCTAACCCTAACCCTTCCCCGAAGCCTTCCCCTCACCCGTCACCTAATCCGAACCCGTACGCTCACACTAACCTGCGCCCTCACACGTACGCTCCCCCTAAACCGTTGTCGTACCCTCACCCGGACCCTAAACCGTCCCCGTCCCCTAACCCTAACCCTAGCCCGAACCCTAACCCTATCCCTTCCCCGAAGCCTTCCCCTCACCCGTCCCCTAATCCTAACCCGTACGCGCACACTAACCCGCGCCCTCACACGTACGCTCCCCCTAAACCGTTGTCGTACGCTCACCTGGACCCTAAACCGTCCCCGTCCCCTAACCCTAACCCTAGCCCGAACCCTAACCCTAACCCTTCCCTGAAGCCTTCCCCTCACCCGTCCCCTAATCCTAACCCGTACGCTCACATTAACCCCCGCCCTCACACGTACGCTCCCCCTCAACCGTTGTCGTACCCTCACCTGGACCCTAAACCGTCCCCGTCCCCTAACCCTAACCCTAGCCCGAACCCTAACCCTAACCCTTCGCCGAAGCATTCCCCTCACCCGTCCCCTAATCCTAACCCGTACGCTCACAGTAACCCGCGCCCTCACACGTACGCTCCCCCTAAACCGTTGTCGTACCCTCACCTGGACCCTAAACCGTCCCCGTCCCCTAACCCTAACCCTAGCCCGAACCCTAACCCTAACCCTTCCCCGAAGCCTTCCCCTCACCCGTCCCCTAATCCTAACCCGTACGCTCACACTAACCCGCGCCCTCACACGTACGCTCCCGCTCAACCGTTGTCGTACCCTCACCTGGACCCTAAACCGTCCCCGAACCCTAAACCTAACCCTAGCCCGAACCCTAACCCTAACCCTTCCCCGAAGGCTTCCCCTCACCCGTCCCCTAATCCTCACCCATACGCTCACACTAACCCGCGCCCTCCTAAACCGTTGCCGAACCCTCACCTGGACCTTAAACCGTCCCCGTCCCCTAACGCTAACCCTAGCCCGAACCCTAACCCTAACCCTTCCCCGAAACCTTCCCCTCACCCGTCCCCTAATCCGAACCCGTACGCTCACACTAACCCGGGCCCTCACATTTACGCTCCTCCTAAACCGTTGTCGTACGCTCACCTGGACCCTAAACCATCCCCGTCCCCTAACCCTAACCCTAGCCCGAACCCTAACCCTAACCCTTCCCCGAAGCCTTCCCCTCACCCGTCCCCTAATCCTAACCCGTACGCGCACACGAACCCGCGCCCTCACACGTACGCTCCCCCTAAACCGTTGTCGTACCCTCACCTGGACCCTAAACCGTCCCCGTCCCCTAACCCTAACCCTAGCCCGAACCCTAACCCTAACCCTTCCCCGAAGCCTTCCCCTCACCCGTCTTCTAATCCTAACACGTACGCTCACACTAACCTGCGCCCTCACACGTACGCTCCCCCTAAACCGTTGTCGTACCCTCACCTGGACCCGAAACCGTCCCCTAACCCTAACCCTAACCCTAGCCCGAACCCTAACCCTAACCCTTCCCCGAAGCCTGCCCCTCACCCGTCCCCTAATGCTAACCCGTACGCTCACACTAACACGCGCCCTCACAGGTACGCTCGCCCTAAACCGTTGTCGTACCCTCACCTGGACCCTAAACCGTCCCCGGCCCCTAACCCTAACCCTAGCCCGAACCCTAACCATAACGCTTCGCCGAAGCCTTCCCCTCACCCGTCCCCTAATCCTAACCCGTACGCTCACACTAACCCACGCCCTCACACGTACGCTCCCCCTAAACCGTTGTCGTACGCTCACCTGGACCCTAAACCGTTCCCGTCCCCTAACCCTAACCCTAGCCCGAACCCTAACCCTAACCCTTCCCCGAAGCCTTCCCCTCACCCGTCCCCTAATCCTAACCCGTACGCTCACACTAACCCGCGCCCTCACACGTACGCTCCCCATAAACCGTTGTCGTACCCTCACCTGGACCCTAAACCGTCCCCGTCCCCTAAACCTAACCCTAGCCCGAACCCTGACCCTCACCCTTCCCCGAAGCCTTCCCCTCACCCGTCCCCTATTCCTAACCCGTACGCTCACACTAACCCGCGCCCTCACACGTACGCTCCCCCTAAAGCGTTGTCGTACCCTCACCTGGACCCTAAACCGTCCCCGTCCCCTAACCCTAACCCTAGCCCGAACCCTAACCCTAACACTTCCCCGAAGCCTTCCCTTCACCCGTCCCCTAATCCTAACCCGTACGCTCAATCTAACCCGCGCCCTCACACATACGGTTCCCCTAAACCGTTGTCGTACCCTCACCTGGACCCTAAACCGTCCCCGTCCCCTAACCCTAACCCTAGCCCGAACCCTAACCCTAACCCTTCCCCGAAGCCTTCCCCTCACCCGTCCTCTAATCCTAACCCGTACGCTCACACTAACCCGCGCCCTCACACGTACCCTCCCCCTAAACCGTTGTCGTACCCTCACCTGGACCCTAAACCGTCCCCATCCCCTAACCCTAACCCTAGCCCGAACCCTGACCCTCACCCTTCCCCGAAGCCTTCCCCTCACCCGTCTTCTAATCCTAACCCGTACGCTCACACTAACCCGCGCCCTCATACGTACGCTCCCCCTCAACCGTTCTCGTATCCTCACCTGGACCCTAAACCGTCCCCGTCCCCTAACCCTAACCCTAGCCCGAACCCTAACCCTAACCCTTCCCCGAAGCCTTCCCCTCACCCGTCCCCTAATCCTAACCCGTACGCTCACACTAACCCGGGCCCTAACACGTACGCTCCCCCTCAACCGTTGTCGTACCCTCACCTGGACCTAAAACCGTCCCCGTCCCCGTCCCCTAACCCTAGCCCGAACCCTAACCCTAACCCTTCCTCGAAGCCTTCCCCTCACCGGTCCCCTAATCCTAACCTGTACGCTCACACTAACCCGCGCCCTCACACGTACGCTCCCCCTAAACCGTTGTCGTACCCTCACCTGGACCCTAAACCATCCCCGTCCCGTAACCCTAACCCGAACCCTTAACCTAACACTTCCCCGAAACCTTCCCCTCACCGTCCCCTAATCCTAACCCGTATGCTCACACTAACCCGCACCCTCACACGTACGCTCCCCCTAAACCGTTGTCGTACACTCACCTGGACCCTAAACCGTCCCCGTCCCCTAACCCTAACCCTAGCCCGAACCCTAACCCTAACCCTTCCCCGAAGCCTTCCCCTCACCCGTCCCCTAATCCTAACCCGTACGCTCACCCTAACCCGCGCCCTCACATATACGCTCCCCCTAAGCCATTGTCGTACCCTCACCTGGACCCTAAACCGTCCCTGTCCCCTAACCCTAACCCTAACCCGAACCCTAACCCTAACCCTTTCCCGAAGCCTTCCCCTCACCCGTCCCCTAATCCTAACCCGTACGCTCACACTAACCCTCGCCCTCACACGTACGTTCCCCCTCAACCGTTGTCGTACCCTCACCTGGACCCTAAACCGTCCCCGAACCCTAACCCTAACCCTAGCCCGAACCCTAACCCTAACCCTTCCCCGAAGGCTTCCCCTCACCCATCCCCTAATCCTAACCCATACGCTCACACTAACCCGCGCCCTCCTAAACCGTTGCCGAGCCCTCACCTGGACCTTAAACCGTCCCTGTCCCCTAACGCTAACCCTAGCCCGGACCCTAACCCTAAACCTTCCCCGAAGCCTTCCCCTCACCCGTCCCCTAATCCTAACCCGTACGCTCACACTAACACGGGCCCTCACATGTACGTTCCTCCTAAACCGTTGTCGTACCCTCACCTGGACCCTAAACCGTCCCCGTCCCCTAACCCTAACCCTAGCCCGAACCCTAACCCTAACACTTCCCCGAAGCCTTCCCCTCACCCGTCCCCTAATCCTAAACCTTACGCGCACACTAACCCGCGCCCTCACACGTACGCTCCCCCTAAACCTTTGTCGTACCCTCACCTGGACCCTAAACCGTCCCCGTCCCCTAACCCGAACCCTAGCCCGAACCCTAACCCTAACCCTTCCCCGAAGCCTTCCCCTCACCCGTCACCTAATCCTAAACCGTACGCTCACACTAACCTGCGCCCTCACACGTACGCTCCCCCTAAACCGTTGTCGTACCCTCACCTGGACCCTAAACCGTCCCCGTCCCCTAACCCGAACCCTAGCCCGAACCCTAACCCTAACCCTTCCTCGAAGCCTTCCCCTCACCTGTCCCCTAATCGTGACCCGTACGCTCACACTAACTTGTGCCCTCACACGTACGCTCCCCCTAAACCGTTGTCGTACCCTCACCTGGACCCTAAACCGTCCCCGTCGCCTAACCCTAACCCTAGCCTGAACCCTGACCCTCACACTTCCCCGAAGCCTTCCCCTCACCCGTCCCCTAATGCTAACCCGTACGCTCACACTAACCCGCGTCCTCACACGTACGATCCCCCTAAACCGTTGTTGTACCCTCACCTGGACCCTTAACCGTTCCCGTCCCCTAACCCTAACCCTAGCCCGAACCCTAATCCTAACACTTCCCCGAAGCCTTCCCCTCACCCGTCGCCTAATCCTAAACCGTACGCTCACATTAACCCGCGCCCTCACACGTACGCTCCCCCTCAACCGTTGTCGTACCCTCACCTGGACCCTAAACCGTCCCCGTCCCTTTACCCTAACCCTAACCCGAACCCTAACCCTAACCCTTCCCCGAAGCCTTCCCCTCACCCGTCCCCTAATACTAACCCGTACCCTCACACTAACCTGCGCCCTCACACGTACGCTCCCCCTAAACCGTTGTCGTACCCTCACCTGGACCCTAAACCGTCCCCGTCCCCTAACCCTAACCCTAGCCCGAACCCTAACCCTAACCCTTCCCCGAAGCCTTCCCCTAACCCGTCCCCTAATCCTAACCCGTACGCTCACACTAAACCCCGCCCTCACACGTACACTCCCCCTCAACCGTTGTCGTTCCCTCACCTGGACCCTAAACCGTCCCCTTCCCCTAACCCTAACCCTAAACCTAACGCTTCCCCGAAGCGTTCCCCTCACCCGTCCCCTAATCCTAACCCGTACGCTCACACTAACCCACGCCCTCACACGTACCCTCCCCCTAAACCGTTGTCGTACCCTCACCTGGACCCTAAACCGTCCCCATTCCCTAACCCTAACCCTAGCCAGAACCCTAACCCTAACCCTTGCCCGAAGCCTTCCCCTCACCCGTCCCCTAATCCTAACCTGTACGCTCACACTAACCCGCGCCCTCACACGTACGCTCCCCATAAACCGTTGTCATACCCTCACCTGGACCCTAAACCGTCCCCGTCCCCTAACCCTAACCCGAACCCTTAACCTAACACTTCCCCGAAACCTTCCCCTCACCGTCCCCTAATCCTAACCCGTATGCTCACACTAACCCGCGCCCTCACACGTACGCTCCCCCTAAACCGTTGTCGTACACTCACCTGGACCCTAAACCGTCCCCGTCCCCTAACCCTAACCCTACCTGAACCCTAACCCTAACCCTTTCCCGAAGCCTTCCCCTCACCCGTCCCCTAATCCTAACCCGTACGCTCACACTAACCCGCGCCCTAACACGTACGCTCCCCCTCAACGGTTGTCGTACCCTCACCTGGACCCAAAACCGTCCCCGTCCCCTAACCCTAACCCTAGCCCGAACCCTAACCCTAACCCTTCCCCGAAGCCTTCCCCTCACCCGTCCCCTAATCCTAACCCGTACGCTCACACTAACCCTCGCCCTCACACGTACGCTCCCCCTAAACCGTTGTCGTACACTCACCTGGACCCTAAACCGTCCCCGTCCCCTAACCCTAACCCTAGCCCGAACCCTAACCCTAACCCTTCCCCGAAGCCTTCCCCTCACCCGTCCCCTAATCCTAACCCGTACACTCACACTAACCCTCGCCCTCACACCTACGCTCCCCCTAAACCGTTGTCGTACACTCACCTGGACCCTAAACCGTCCCCGTCCCCTAACCCTAACCCTAGCCCGAACCCTAACCCTAACCCTTCCCCGAAGCCTTCCCCTCACCCGTCCCCTAATCCTAACCCGTTCGCTCACACTAACCCGCGCCCTCACACGTACGCTCCCCCTCAACCGTTGTCGTACCCTCACCTGGACCCTAAACCGTCCCCGTCCCCTAACCCTAACCCTAGCCCGAACCCTAACACTAACCCTGCCCCGAAGGCTTCCCCTCACCCGTCCCCTAATCCTAACCCATACGCTCACACTAACCCGCGCCCTCACACGTACGCTCACCCTCAACCGTTGTCGTACCCTCACCTGGACCCTAAACCGTCCCCGTCCCCTAACCCTAACCCTAGCCCGAACCCTAACCCTATCCCTTCCCCGAAGCCTTCCCCTCACCCGTCCCCTAATCCTAACCCGTACGCTCACACTAACCCGCGCCCTCACACATACGCTCCCCCTCAACCGTTGTCGTACCCTCACCTGGACCCTAAAACGTCCCCGTCCCCTAACCCTAACCCTAACCCTAGCCCGAACCCTAACCCTAACCCTTCCTCGAAGCCTTCCCCTCACCCGTCCCCTAATCGTGACCCGTACGCTCACACTAACTTGTGCTCTCACACGTACACTCCCCCTAAACCGTTGTCGTACCCTCACCTGGACCCTAAACCGTCCCCGTCGCCTAACCCTAACCCTAGCCCGAACCCTGACCCTCACACTTCCCCGAAGCCTTCCCCTCACCCGTCCCCTAATGCTAACCCGTACGCTCACACTAACCCGCGCCCTCACACGTACGCTCCCCCTAAATCGTTGTCGTACCCTCACCTGGACCATAAACCGTCCCCGTCCCCTAACCCTAAACCTAGCCCGAACCCTAACCCTAACACTTCCCCGAAGCCTTACCCTCACCCGTCCCCTAATCCTAACCCGTACGCTCACACTAACCCGCGCCCTCACACGTACGCTCCCCCTAAACCGTTGTCGTACCCTCACCTGTACCCTAAACCGTCCCCGTCCCTAAACTTAACCCTAGACCGAACCCTAACGGTAACCCTTCCCCGAAGCCTTCCCCTCACCCGTCCCCTAATCCTAACCCGTACACTCACACTAACCCGCGCCCTCACACGTACGATCCCCCTAAACCGTTGTTGTACCCTCACCTGGACTCTTAACCGTTCCCGTCCCCTAACCCTAACCCTAGCCCGAACCCTAATCCTAACACTTCCCCGAAGCCTTCCCCTCACCCGTCGCCTAATCCTAAACCGTACGCTCACATTAACCCGCGCCCTCACACGTACGCTCCCCCTCAACCGTTGTCGTACCCTCACCTGGACCCTAAACCGTCCCCGTCCCTTTACCCTAACCCTAACCCGAACCCTAAACCTAACCCTTCCCCGAAGCCTTCCCCTCACCCGTCCCCTAATCCTAACCCGTACGCTCACACTAACCTGCGCCCTCACACGTACGCTCCCCCTAAACCGTTGTCGTACCCTCACCTGGAACCTAAACCGTCCCCGTCCCCTAACCCTAACCCTAGCCCGAACCCTAACCCTAACCCTTCCCCGAAGCCTTCCCCTAACCCGTCCCCTAATCCTAACCCGTACGCTCACACTAAACCCCGCCCTCACACGTACACTCCCCCTCAACCGTTGTCGTTCCCTCACCTGGACCCTAAACCGTCCCCGTCCCCTAACCCTAACCCTAAACCTAACGCTTCCCCGAAGCGTTCCCCTCACCCGTCCCCTAATCCTAACCCGTACGCTCACACTAACCCACGCCCTCACACGTACCCTCCCCCTAAACCGTTGTCGTACCCTCACCTGGACCCTAAACCGTCCCCATTCCCTAACCCTAACCCTAGCCAGAACCCTAACCCTAACCCTTCCCCGAAGCCTTCCCCTCACCCGTCCCCTAATCCTAACCTGTACGCTCACACTAACCCGCGCCCTCACACGTACGCTCCCCATAAACCGTTGTCGTACCCTCACCTGGACCCTAAACCGTCCCCGTCCCCTAACACTAACCCGAACCCTTAACCTAACACTTCCCCGAAACCTTCCCCTCACCGTCCCCTAATCCTAACCCGTATGCTCACACTAACCCGCGCCCTCACACGTACGCTCCCCCTAAACCGTTGTCGTACACTCACCTGGACCCTAAACCGTCCCCGTCCCCTAACCCTAACCCTACCTGAACCCTAACCCTAACCCTTTCCCGAAGCCTTCCCCTCACCCGTCCCCTAATCCTAACCCGTACGCTCACACTAACCCGCGCCGTAACACGTACGCTCCCCCTCAACGGTTGTCGTACCCTCACCTGGACCCAAAACCGTCCCCGTCCCCTAACCCTAACCCTAGCCCAAACCCTAACCCTAACCCTTCCCCGAAGCCTTCCCCTCACCCGTCCCCTAATCCTAACCCGTACGCTCACACTAACCCTCGCCCTCACACGTACGCTCCCCCTAAACCGTTGTCGTACACTCACCTGGACCCTAAACCGTCCCCGTCCCCTAACCCTAACCCTAGACCGAACCCTAACCCTAACCCTTCCCCGAAGCCTTCCCCTCACCCGTCCCCTAATCCTAACCCGTTCGCTCACACTAACCCGCGCCCTCACACGTACGCTCCCCCTCAACCGTTGTCGTACCCTCACCTGGACCCTAAACTGTCCCCGTCCCCTAACCCTAACCCTAGCCCGAACCCTAAACCTAACCCTTCCCCGAAGCCTTCCCCTCACACGTCCCCGAATCCTAACCCGTACGCTCACACTAACCCGCGCCCTCACACGTAGGCTCCCCCTAAACCTTTGTCCTACCCTCAGCTGGACCCTAAACCGTCCCCGTCCCCTAACCCTAACCCTAGCCCGAACCCTAACCCTAACCCTTCCCCGAAGCCTTCCCTTCACCCGTACCCTAATCCTAACCCGTATGCTCACACTAACCCACGCCCTCACACGTACGCTCCACATAAACCGTTGTCGTACCCTCACCTGGACCCTAAACCGTCCCCGTCCCCTAACCCTACCCTAGCCCGAACCCTAACCCTAAACCTTCCCGGAAGCCTTCCCCTCACCCGTCCCCTAATCCTAACCCGTAGGCTCACACTAACCCGCGCCCAAACACGTACGCTCCCCCTAAAGCGTTGTCGTACCCTCACCTGGACCCTAAACCGTCCCCGTCCCCGTCCCCTAACCCTAGCCCGAACCCTAACCCTAACCCTTCCCCGGAGCCTTCCCTTCACCCGTCCCCTAATCCTAACCCGTACGCTCACACTAACCCGCGCCCTCACACGTACGCTCCCCCTCAACCGTTGTCGTACCCTCACCTGGACCCTAAACCGTCCCCATCCCCTAACCCTAACCCTAGCCCGAACCCTAACTCTAACCCTTCCCCGAAGCCTTCCCCTCACCCGTCCCCTAATCCTAACCCGTTCGCTCACACTAACCCGCGCCCTCACACGTACGCTCCCCCTCAACCGTTGTCGTACCCTCACCTGGAACCTAAACTGTCCCCGTCCCCTAACCCTAACCCTAGCCCGAAACCTAACCCTAAAACTTCCCTGAAGCCTTCCCCTTACACATCACCTAATCCTAATCCGTACGCTCACACTAACCCGCGCCCGCACACGTACGCTCCCCCTAAACCTTTGTCGTACCCTCACCTGGACCATAAACCGTCCCCGTCCCCTAACCCTAACCCTAGCCCGAACCCTAACCCTAACCCTTCCCAGAAGCCTTCCCCTCACCCGTCCCCTAATCCTAACCCGTACGCTCACAGTAACCCGCGCCCTCACACGTACGCTCCCCCTCAACCGTTGTCGTACCCTCACCTGGACCCTAAACCGTCCCCGTCCCCTAACCCTAACCCTAGCCCGAAACCTAACCCTAACCCTTACCCGAAGCCTTCCCCTCACCCGTCCCCTAATCCTAACCATTACGCTCACAGTAACCCGCGCCCTCTCACGTACGCTCCCCCTTAACCGTTGTCGTACCTTCACCTTGACCCTAAAATGTCCCCGTCCCCTAACCCTAACCCTAGCCCTAGCCCGAACCCTAACCCTAACCCTTCCCCGAAGCCTTCCCCTCACCCGTCCCCTAATCCTAACCCGTACGCTCACACTAACCCACGCCCTCACACGTACCCTCCCCCTAAACCGTTGTCGTACCCTCACCTGGACCCTAAACCGTCCCCATTCCCTAACCCTAACCCTAGCCAGAACCCTAACCCTAACCCTTCCCCGAAGCCTTCCCCTCACCCGTCCCCTAATCCTAACCTGTACGCTCACACTAACCCGCGCCCTCACACGTACGCTCCCCATAAACCGTTGTCGTACCCTCACCTGGACCCAAAACCGTCCCCGTCCCCTAACCCTAACCCGAACCCTTAACCTAACACTTCCCCGAAACCTTCCCCTCACCGTCCCCTAATCCTAACCCGTATGCTCACACTAACCCGCGCCCTCACACGTACGCTCCCCCTCAACGGTTGTCGTACCCTCACCTGGACCCTAAACCGTCCCCGTCCCCTAACCGTAACCCTACCTGAACCCTAACCCTAACCCTTTCCCGAAGCCTTCCCCTCACACGTCCCCTAATCCTAACCCGTACGCTCACACTAACCCGCGCCCTAACACGTACGCTCCCCCTCAACGGTTGTCGTACCCTCACCTGGACCCAAAACCGTCCCCGTCCCCGTCCCCTAAACCTAGCCCGAACCCTAACCCTAACCCTTCCCCGAAGCCTTCCCCTCACCCGTCCCCTAATCCTAACCCGTACGCTCACATTAACCCGCGCCCTCACACGTACGCTGCCCCTAAACCGTTGTCGTACCCTCACCTGGATCCTAAACCGTCCCCATCCCCTAACACTAACCCTAGCCCGAACCCTAACCCTAACCCTTCCCCGAAGCCTTCCCCTCACCCGTCCCCTAATCCTAACCCGTACGCTCACACTAACCCTCGCCCTCACACGTACGCTCCCCCTAAACCGTTGTCGTACACTCACCTGGACCCTAAACCGTCCCCGTCGCCTAACCCTAACCCTACCCGAACCCTGACCCTCACACTTCCCCGAAGCCTTCCCCTCACCCGTCCCCTAATGCTAACCCGTACGCTCACACTAACCCGCGCCCTCACACGTACGCTCCCCCTAAATCGTTGTCGTACCCTCACCTGGACCATAAACCGTCCCCGTCCCCTAACCCTAAACCTAGCCCGAACCCTAACCCTAACACTTCCCCGAAGCCTTACCCTCACCCGTCCCCTAATCCTAACCCGTACGCTCACACTAACCCGCGCCCTCACACGTACGCTCCCCCTAAACCGTTGTCGTACCCTCACCTGTACCCTAAACCGTCCCCGTCCCTAACCCTAACCCTAGACCCAACCCTAATCCTAACACTTCCCCGAAGCCTTCCCCTCACCCGTCCCCTAATCCTAACCCGTACACTCACACTAACCCGCGCCCTCACACGTACGATCCCCCTAAACCGTTGTTGTACCCTCACCTGGACTCTTAACCGTTCCCGTCTCCTAACCCTAACCCTAGCCCGAACCCTAATCCTAACACTTCCCCGAAGCCTTCCCCTCACCCGTCGCCTAATCCTAAACCGTACGCTCACATTAACCCGCGCCCTCACACGTCCGCTCCCCCTCAACCGTTGTCGTACCCTCACCTGGACCCTAAACCGTCCCCGTCCCTTTACCCTAACCCTAACCCGAACCCTAACCCTAACCCTTCCCCGAAGCCTTCCCCTCACCCGTCCCCTAATCCTAACCCGTACGCTCACACTAACCTGCGCCCTCACACGTACGCTCCCCCTAAACCGTTGTCGTACCCTCACCTGGACCCTAAACCGTCCCCGTCCCCTAACCCTAACCCTAGCCCGAACCCTAACCCTAACCCTTCCCCGAAGCCTTCCCCAAACCCGTCCCCTAATCCTAACCCGTACACTCACACTAAACCCCGCCCTCACACGTACCCTCCCCCTAAACCGTTGTCGTTCCCTCACCTGGACCCTAAACCGTCCCCGTCCCCTAACCCTAACCCTAAACCTAACGCTTCCCCGAAGCGTTCCCCTCACCCGTCCCCTAATCCTAACCCGTACGCTCCCACTAACCCACGCCCTCACACGTACCCTCCCCCTAAACCGTTGTCGTACCCTCACCTGGACCCTAAACCGTCCCCATTCCCTAACCCTAACCCTAGCCAGAACCCTAAACCTAACCCTTCCCCGAAGCCTTCCCCTCACCCGTCCCCTAATCCTAACCTGTACGCTCACACTAACCCGCGCCCTCACACGTACGCTCCCCATAAACCGTTGTCGTACCCTCACCTAGACCCTAAACCGTCCCCGTCCCCTAACCCTAACCCGAACCCTTAACCTAACACTTCCCCGAAACCTTCCCCTCACCGTCCCCTAATCCTAACCCGTATGCTCACACTAACCCGCGCCCTCACACGTACGCTCCCCCTAAACCGTTGTCGTACACTCACCTGGACCCTAAACCGTCCCCGTCCCCTAACCCTAACCCTACCTGAACCCTAAACCTAACCCTTTCCCGAAGCCTTCCCCTCACCCGTCCCCTAATCCTAACCCGTACGCTCACAATAACCCGCGCCGTAACACGTACGCTCCCCCTCAACGGTTGTCGTACCCTCACCTGGACCCAAAACCGTCCCCGTCCCCTAACCCTAACCCTAGCCCAAACCCTAACCCTAACCCTTCCCCGAAGCCTTCCCCTCACCCGTCCCCTAATCCTAACCCGTACGCTCACACTAACCCTCGCCCTCACACGTACGCTCCCCCTAAACCGTTGTCGTACACTCACCTGGACCCAAAACCGTCCCCGTCCCCTAACCCTAACCCTAGCCCGAACCCTAACCCTAACCCTTCCCCGAAGCCTTCCCCTCACCCGTCCCCTAATCCTAACCTGTACGCTCACACTAACCCTCGCCCTCACACGTACGCTCCCCCTAAACCGTTGTCGTACACTCACCTGGACCCTAAACCGTCCCCGTCCCCTAATCCTAACCCTAGCCCGAACCCTAAACCTAACCCTTCCCCGAAGCCTTCCCCTCACACGTCCCCTAATCCTAACCCGTACGCTCACACTAACCCGCGCCCTCACACGTACGCTCCCCCTAAACCGTTGTCCTACCCTCAGCTGGACCCTAAACCGTCCCCGTCCCCTAACCCTAACCCTAACCCGAACCCTAACCATAACAATTCTCCGAAGCCTTCCCTTCACCCGTACCCTAATCCTAACCCGTACGCTCACACTAACCCGCGCCCTCACACGTACGCTCCACATAAACCGTTGTCGTACCCTCACCTGGACCCTAAACGGTCCCCGTCCCCTAACCCTACCCTAGCCCGAACCCTAACCCTAAACCTTCCCGGAAGCCTTCCCCTCACCCGTCCCCTAATCCTAACCCGTAGGCTCACACTAACCCGCGCCCTCACACGTACGCTCCCCCTAAACCGTTGTCGTACGCTCACCTGGACCCTAAACCGTCCCCATCCCCTAACCCTAACCCTAGCCCGAACCGTAACCCTAACCCTTTCCCGAAGCCATCCCCTCACCCGTCACCTAATCCTAACCCGTACGCTCACACTAACCCGTGCCCTCACAGGTACACGCCCCCTCAACCGATGTCGTACGCACACCTGGACACTAAACCGTCCCCGTCCCCTAACCCTAAAGCTAGCCCGAACCCTAACCCTAACCCTTCCCCGAAGCCTTCCCCTCACCCGTCCCCTAATCCTAACCCGTAGGCTCACACTAACCCGCGCCCAAACACGTACGCTCCCCCTAAACCGTTGTCGTACCCTCACCTGGACCCTAAACCGTCCCCGTCCCCGTCCCCTAACCCTAGCCCGAACCCTAACCCTAACCCTTCCCCGGAGCCTTCCCTTCACCCGTCCCCTAATCCTAACCCGTACGCTCACACTAACCCGCGCCCTCACACGTACGCTGCCCCTCAACCGTTGTCGTACCCTCACCTGGACCCTAAACCGTCCCCGTCCCCTAACCCTAACCCTAGCCCGAACCCTAACTCTAACCCTTCCCCGAAGCCTTCCCCTCACCCGTCCCCTAATCCTAACCCGTTCGCTCACACTAACCCGCGCCCTCACACGTACGCTCCCCCTCAAACGTTGTCGTACCCTCACCTGGACCCTAAAGTGTCCCCGTCCCCTAACCCTAACCCTAGCCCGAAACCTAACCCTAACCCTTCCCTGAAGCCTTCCCCTCACCCGTCCCCTAATCCTAACCCGTACGGTCACACTAACCCGCGCCCTCACACGTACGCTCCCCCTCAACCGTTGTCGTACCCTCACCTGTACCCTAAACCTTCCCCGTCCACTAACCCTAACCCTAGCCCGAACACTAACCCTCACCCTTCCCCGAAGCCTTCCCCTCACCCGTCCCCTAATCCTAACCAGTACACTCACACTAACCCGCGCCCTCACTTACGCTCCCCCTAAACCGTTGTCGTACCCTCACCTGGACCCTAAACCGTCCTCGTCCCCTAACCCTAACCCTAGCCCGAACCCTAAACCTAACCCTTCCCCGAAGCCTTCCCCTCACACGTCCCCTAATGCTAACCCGTACGCTCACACTAACCCGCGCCCTCACACGTACGCTCCCCCTAAACCGTTTTCCTACCCTCAGCTGGACCCTAAACCGTCCCCGTCCCCTAACCCTAACCCTACCCTAACCCTAACCCTAACCCTTCCCCGAAGCCTTCCCTTCACCCGTACCCTAATCCTAAGTCGTACGCTCACACTAACCCGCGCCCTCACACGTACGCTCCCCCTAAACCGTTGTCGTACCCTCACCTGGACCCTAAACCGTCCCCGTCCCCTAAACCTAACCCTAGCCCGAACCCTATCCCTAACCCTTCCCCGAAGCCTTCCCCTTACCCATCACCTAATCCTAATCCGTACGCTCACACTAACCCGCGCCCGCACACATACGCTCCCCCTAAACCTTTGTCGTACCCTCACCTGGACCATAAACCGTCCCCGTCCCCTAACCCTAACCCTAGCCCGAACCCTAACTCTAACCCTTCCCAGAAGCCTTCCCCTCACCCGTCCCCTAATCCTAACCCATACGCTCACAGTAACCCGCGCCCTCACACGTACGCTCCCCCTCAACCGTTGTCGTACCCTCACCTGGACCCTAAACCGTCCCCGTCCCCTAACCCTAACCCTAGCCCGAACCCTAACCCTAACCCTTACCCGAAGCCTTCCCCTCACCCGTCCCCTAATCCTAACCAGTACGCTCACAGTAACCCGCGCCCTCTCACGTACGCTCCCCCTTAACCGTTGTCGTACCTTCACCTTGACCCTAAAATGTCCCCGTCCCCTAACCCTAACCCTAGCCCTAGCCCGAACCCTAACCCTAACCCTTCCCCGAAGCCTTCCCCTCACCCGTCCCCTAATCCTAACCCGTACGCTCACACTAACCCACGCCCTCACACGTACGCTCCCCCTAAACCTTTGTCGTACCCTCACCTGGACCATAAACCGTCCCCGTCCCCTAACCCTAACCCTAGCCCGAACCCTAACCCTAACCCTTCCCCGAAGCCTTCCCCTCACCCGTCCCCTAATCCTAACCCGTACGCTCACACTAACCCGCGCCCTCACACGTATGCTCCCCCTCAACCGTTGTCGTACCCTCACCTGGACCCTAAAGCGTCCCCGTCCCCTAACCCTAACCCTAGCCCGATACCTAACCCTAACCCTTACCCGAAGCCTTCCCCTCACCCGTCCCCTAATCCTAACGACTACGCTCACAATAACCCGCGCCCTCTCACGTACCCTCCCCCTAAACCGTTGTCGTACCCTCACCTGGACCCTAAACCATTCCCGTCCCCTAACCCTAACCCTAGCCCTAACCCTAACCCTAACCCTTCCCCGAAGCCTTCCCCTCACCCGTCCCCTAATCCTAACCCGTACGCTCACACTAACCCGTGCCCTCACACGTACGCTACACCTAAACCATTGTCGTACCCTCACCTGGACCCTAAACCGTCCCCGTCCCCTAACCCTAACCCTAGCCCGAACCCTGAACCTCACCTATCCCCGAAGCCTTCCCCTCACCCGTCCCCTAATCCTAACCCGTACGCTCACACTAACCCTCACACTCACACGTATGCTCCCCCTAAACCGTTGTCGTACCCTCACCTGGACCCTAAACCGTCCCCGTCCCCTAACCCTAACCCTAGCCCGAACCCTAACCCTAACCCTTCCCCGAAGCCTTCCCCTCACCCGTCCCATAATCCTACACCGTACGCTCACACTAACCCGCTCCCTCACACGTACGGTCCCCCTAAACCGTTGTCGTACCCTCACCTGGACCCTAAACCGTCCCCGTCCCCTAACCCTAACACTAGCCCGAACCCTAACCCTAACACTTCCCCGAAGCCTTCCCCTCACGCGTCCCCTAATCCTAACCCGTACGCTCACACTAACCCGCGCCCTCACACGTACGCTCCCCCTAAACCGTTGTCGTACCCTCACTTGGACCCTAAACCGTCCCCGTCCCCTAACCCTATCCCTAGCCCGAACCCTAACCCTAACACTTCTCCGAAGCCTTCCCCTCACCCGTCCCCTAATCCTAACCCGTACGCTCACACTAACCCGTGCCCTCACACGTACGCTCACCCTAAACCGTTGTCGTACCCTCACCTGGACCCTAAACCGTCCCCGTCCCCTAACCCTAACCCTAGCCCGAACCCTAACCCTAACCCTTCCCTGAAGCCTTCCCCTCACCCGTCCCATAATCCTAAACCGTACGCTCACACTAACCCGCGCCCTCACACGTACGGTCCCCCTAAACCGATGTCGTACCCTCACCTGGACCCTAAACCGTCCCCGTCCCCTAACCCTAACCCTAACCCAAACCCTAACCCTAACCATTCCCCGAAGCCTTCCCCTCACCCGTCCCCTAATCCTAACCCGTACGCTCACACTAACCCCCGCCCTCACACGTACGCTCCCCCTAAACCGTTGTCGTACCCTCACTTGGACCCTAAACCGTCCCCGTCCCCTAACCCTATCCCTAGCCCGAACCCTGACCCTAACCCTTCCCCGAAGCCTTCCCCTCACCCGTCCCCTAATCCTAACCCGTACGCTCACACTAACCCGCGCCCTCACACGTACGCTCCCCCTAAACCGTTGTCGTACCCTCACCTGGTCACTAAACCGTCCCCGTCCCCTAACCTTAACCCTAGCCCGAACCCTAACCCTAACCCTTCCCCGAAGCCTTCCCCTCAACCGTCCCCTAATCATAACCCGTACGCTCACACTAACCCGCGCCCTCACACATACGCTCCCCCTCAACCGTTGTCGTACCCTCACCTGGACCCTAAAACGTCCCCGTCCCCTAACCCTAACCCTAACCCTAGCCCGAACCCTAACCCTAACCCTTCCTCGAAGCCTTCCCCTCACCCGTCCCCTAATCGTGACCCGTACGCTCACACTAACTTGTGCTCTCACACGTACACTCCCCCTAAACCGTTGTCGTACCCTCACCTGGACCCTAAACCGTCCCCGTCGCCTAACCCTAACCCTAGCCCGAACCCTGACCCTCACACTTCCCCGAAGCCTTCCCCTCACCCGTCCCCTAATGCTAACCCGTACGCTCACACTAACCCGCGCCCTCACACGTACGCTCCCCCTAAATCGTTGTCGTACCCTCACCTGGACCATAAACCGTCCCCGTCCCCTAACCCTAAACCTAGCCCGAACCCTAACCCTAACACTTCCCCGAAGCCTTACCCTCACCCGTCCCCTAATCCTAACCCGTACGCTCACACTAACCCGCGCCCTCACACGTACGCTCCCCCTAAACCGTTGTCGTACCCTCACCTGTACCCTAAACCGTCCCCGTCCCTAACCCTAACCCTAGACCGAACCCTAACGGTAACCCTTCCCCGAAGCCTTCCCCTCACCCGTCCCCTAATCCTAACCCGTACACTCACACTAACCCGCGCCCTCACACGTACGATCCCCCTAAACCGTTGTTGTACCCTCACCTGGACTCTTAACCGTTCCCGTCCCCTAACCCTAACCCTAGCCCGAACCCTAATCCTAACACTTCCCCGAAGCCTTCCCCTCACCCGTCGCCTAATCCTAAACCGTACGCTCACATTAACCCGCGCCCTCACACGTACGCTCCCCCTCAACCGTTGTCGTACCCTCACCTGGACCCTAAACCGTCCCCGTCCCTTTACCCTAACCCTAACCCGAACCCTAACCCTAACCCTTCCCCGAAGCCTTCCCCTCACCCGTCCCCTAATCCTAACCCGTACGCTCACACTAACCTGCGCCCTCACACGTACGCTCCCCCTAAACCGTTGTCGTACCCTCACCTGGAACCTAAACCGTCCCCGTCCCCTAACCCTAACCCTAGCCCGAACCCTAACCCTAACCCTTCCCCGAAGCCTTCCCCTAACCCGTCCCCTAATCCTAACCCGTACGCTCACACTAAACCCCGCCCTCACACGTACACTCCCCCTCAACCGTTGTCGTTCCCTCACCTGGACCCTAAACCGTCCCCGTCCCCTAACCCTAACCCTAAACCTAACGCTTCCCCGAAGCGTTCCCCTCACCCGTCCCCTAATCCTAACCCGTACGCTCACACTAACCCACGCCCTCACACGTACCCTCCCCCTAAACCGTTGTCGTACCCTCACCTGGACCCTAACCGTCCCCATTCCCTAACCCTATCCCTAGCCAGAACCCTAACCCTAACCCTTCCCCGAAGCCTTCCCCTCACCCGTCCCCTAATCCTAACCTGTACGCTCACACTAACCCGCGCCCTCACACGTACGCTCCCCATAAACCGTTGTCGTACCCTCACCTGGACCCTAAACCATCCCCGTCCCCTAACCCTAACCCGAACCCTTAACCTAACACTTCCCCGAAACCTTCCCCTCACCGTCCCCTAATCCTAACCCGTATGCTCACACTAACCCGCGCCCTCACACGTACGCTCCCCCTAAACCGTTGTCATACACTCACCTGGACCCTAAACCGTCCCCGTCCCCTAACCCTAACCCTACCTGAACCCTAACCCTAACCCTTTCCCGAAGCCTTCCCCTCACCCGTCCCCTAATCCTAACCCGTACGCTCACACTAACCCGCGCCGTAACACGTACGCTCCCCCTCAACGGTTGTCGTACCCTCACCTGGACCCAAAACCGTCCCCGTCCCCTAACCCTAACCCTAGCCCAAACCCTAACCCTAACCCTTCCCCGAAGCCTTCCCCTCACCCGTCCCCTAATCCTAACCCGTACGCTCACACTAACCCTCGCCCTCACACGTACGCTCCCCCTAAACCGTTGTCGTACACTCACCTGGACCCTAAACCGTCCCCGTCCCCTAACCCTAACCCTAGACCGAACCCTAACCCTAACCCTTCCCCGAAGCCTTCCCCTCACCCGTCCCCTAATCCTAACCCGTTCGCTCACACTAACCCGCGCCCTCACACGTACGCTCCCCCTCAACCGTTGTCGTACCCTCACCTGGACCCTAAACTGTCCCCGTCCCCTAACCCTAACCCTAGCCCGAACCCTAAACCTAACCCTTCCCCGAAGCCTTCCCCTCACACGTCCCCGAATCCTAACCCGTACGCTCACACTAACCCGCGCCCTCACACGTAGGCTCCCCCTAAACCTTTGTCCTACCCTCAGCTGGACCCTAAACCGTCCCCGTCCCCTAACCCTAACCCTAGCCCGAACCCTAACCCTAACCCTTCCCCGAAGCCTTCCCTTCACCCGTACCCTAATCCTAACCCGTATGCTCACACTAACCCACGCCCTCACACGTACGCTCCACATAAACCGTTGTCGTACCCTCACCTGGACCCTAAACCGTCCCCGTCCCCTAACCCTACCCTAGCCCGAACCCTAACCCTAAACCTTCCCGGAAGCCTTCCCCTCACCCGTCCCCTAATCCTAACCCGTAGGCTCACACTAACCCGCGCCCAAACACGTACGCTCCCCCTAAAGCGTTGTCGTACCCTCACCTGGACCTAAACCGTCCCCGTCCCCGTCCCCTAACCCTAGCCCGAACCCTAACCCTAACCCTTCCCCGGAGCCTTCCCTTCACCCGTCCCCTAATCCTAACCCGTACGCTCACACTAACCCGCGCCCTCACACGTACGCTCCCCCTCAACCGTTGTCGTACCCTCACCTGGACCCTAAACCGTCCCCGTCCCCTAACCCTAACCCTAGCCCGAACCCTAACTCTAACCCTTCCCCGAAGCCTTCCCCTCACCCGTCCCCTAATCCTAACCCGTTCGCTCACACTAACCCGCGCCCTCACACGTACGCTCCCCCTCAACCGTTGTCGTACCCTCACCTGGAACCTAAACTGTCCCCGTCCCCTAACCCTAACCCTAGCCCGAAACCTAACCCTAAAACTTCCCTGAAGCCTTCCCCTTACACATCACCTAATCCTAATCCGTACGCTCACACTAACCCGCGCCCGCACACGTACGCTCCCCCTAAACCTTTGTCGTACCCTCACCTGGACCATAAACCGTCCCCGTCCCCTAACCCTAACCCTAGCCCGAACCCTAACCCTAACCCTTCCCAGAAGCCTTCCCCTCACCCGTCCCCTAATCCTAACCCGTACGCTCACAGTAACCCTCGCCCTCACACGTACGCTCCCCCTCAACCGTTGTCGTACCCTCACCTGGACCCTAAACCGTCCCCGTCCCCTAACCCTAACCCTAGCCCGAAACCTAACCCTAACCCTTACCCGAAGCCTTCCCCTCACCCGTCCCCTAATCCTAACCAGTACGCTCACAGTAACCCGCGCCCTCTCACGTACGCTCCCCCTTAACCGTTGTCGTACCTTCACCTTGACCCTAAAATATCCCCGTCCCCTAACCCTAACCCTAGCCCTAGCCCGAACCCTAACCCTAACCCTTCCCCGAAGCCTTCCCCTCACCCGTCCCCTAATCCTAACCCGTACGCTCACACTAACCCACGCCCTCACACGTACCCTCCCCCTAAACCGTTGTCGTACCCTCACCTGGACCCTAAACCGTCCCCATTCCATAACCCTAACCCTAGCCAGAACCCTAAACCTAACCCTTCCCCGAAGCCTTCCCCTCACCCGTCCCCTAATCCTAACCTGTACGCTCACACTAACCCGCGCCCTCACACGTACGCTCCCCATAAACCGTTGTCGTACCCTCACCTGGACCCTAAACCGTCCCCGTCCCCTAACCCTAACCCGAACCCTTAACCTAACACTTCCCCGAAACCTTCCCCTCACCGTCCCCTAATCCTAACCCGTATGCTCACACTAACCCGCGCCCTCACACGTACGCTCCCCCTCAACGGTTGTCGTACCCTCACCTGGACCCTAAACCGTCCCCGTCCCCTAACCGTAACCCTACCTGAACCCTAACCCTAACCCTTTCCCGAAGCCTTCCCCTCACACGTCCCCTAATCCTAACCCGTACGCTCACACTAACCCGCGCCCTAACACGTACGCTCCCCCTCAACGGTTGTCGTACCCTCACCTGGACCCAAAACCGTCCCCGTCCCCGTCCCCTAAACCTAGCCCGAACCCTAACCCTAACCCTTCCCCGAAGCCTTCCCCTCACCCGTCCCCTAATCCTAACCCGTACGCTCACATTAACCCGCGCCCTCACACGTACGCTGCCCCTAAACCGTTGTCGTACCCTCACCTGGATCCTAAACCGTCCCCATCCCCTAACACTAACCCTAGCCCGAACCCTAACCCTAACCCTTCCCCGAAGCCTTCCCCTCACCCGTCCCCTAATCCTAACCCGTACGCTCACACTAACCCTCGCCCTCACACGTACGCTCCCCCTAAACCGTTGTCGTACCCTCACCTGTACCCTAAACCGTCCCCGTCCCTAACCCTAACCCTAGACCCAACCCTAATCCTAACACTTCCCCGAAGCCTTCCCCTCACCCGTCCCCTAATCCTAACCCGTACACTCACACTAACCCGCGCCCTCACACGTACGATCCCCCTAAACCGTTGTTGTACCCTCACCTGGACTCTTAACCGTTCCCGTCTCCTAACCCTAACCCTAGCCCGAACCCTAATCCTAACACTTCCCCGAAGCCTTCCCCTCACCCGTCGCCTAATCCTAAACCGTACGCTCACATTAACCCGCGCCCTCACACGTCCGCTCCCCCTCAACCGTTGTCGTACCCTCACCTGGACCCTAAACCGTCCCCGTCCCTTTACCCTAACCCTAACCCGAACCCTAACCCTAACCCTTCCCCGAAGCCTTCCCCTCACCCGTCCCCTAATCCTAACCCGTACGCTCACACTAACCTGCGCCCTCACACGTACGCTCCCCCTAAACCGTTGTCGTACCCTCACCTGGACCCTAAACCGTCCCCGTCCCCTAACCCTAACCCTAGCCCGAACCCTAACCCTAACCCTTCCCCGAAGCCTTCCCCAAACCCGTCCCCTAATCCTAACCCGTACACTCACACTAAACCCCGCCCTCACACGTACCCTCCCCCTAAACCGTTGTCGTTCCCTCACCTGGACCCTAAACCGTCCCCGTCCCCTAACCCTAACCCTAAACCTAACGCTTCCCCGAAGCGTTCCCCTCACCCGTCCCCTAATCCTAACCCGTACGCTCCCACTAACCCACGCCCTCACACGTACCCTCCCCCTAAACCGTTGTCGTACCCTCACCTGGACCCTAAACCGTCCCCATTCCCTAACCCTAACCCTAGCCAGAACCCTAAACCTAACCCTTCCCCGAAGCCTTCCCCTCACCCGTCCCCTAATCCTAACCTGTACGCTCACACTAACCCGCGCCCTCACACGTACGCTCCCCATAAACCGTTGTCGTACCCTCACCTAGACCCTAAACCGTCCCCGTCCCCTAACCCTAACCCGAACCCTTAACCTAACACTTCCCCGAAACCTTCCCCTCACCGTCCCCTAATCCTAACCCGTATGCTCACACTAACCCGCGCCCTCACACGTACGCTCCCCCTAAACCGTTGTCGTACACTCACCTGGACCCTAAACCGTCCCCGTCCCCTAACCCTAACCCTACCTGAACCCTAAACCTAACCCTTTCCCGAAGCCTTCCCCTCACCCGTCCCCTAATCCTAACCCGTACGCTCACAATAACCCGCGCCGTAACACGTACGCTCCCCCTCAACGGTTGTCGTACCCTCACCTGGACCCAAAACCGTCCCCGTCCCCTAACCCTAACCCTAGCCCAAACCCTAACCCTAACCCTTCCCCGAAGCCTTCCCCTCACCCGTCCCCTAATCCTAACCCGTACGCTCACACTAACCCTCGCCCTCACACGTACGCTCCCCCTAAACCGTTGTCGTACACTCACCTGGACCCTAAACCGTCCCCGTCCCCTAACCCTAACCCTAGCCCGAACCCTAACCCTAACCCTTCCCCGAAGCCTTCCCCTCACCCGTCCCCTAATCCTAACCTGTACGCTCACACTAACCCTCGCCCTCACACGTACGCTCCCCCTAAACCGTTGTCGTACACTCACCTGGACCCTAAACCGTCCCCGTCCCCTAATCCTAACCCTAGCCCGAACCCTAAACCTAACCCTTCCCCGAAGCCTTCCCCTCACACGTCCCCTAATCCTAACCCGTACGCTCACACTAACCCGCGCCCTCACACGTAGGCTCCCCCTAAACCGTTGTCCTACCCTCAGCTGGACCCTAAACCGTCCCCGTCCCCTAACCCTAACCCTAGCCCGAACCCTAACCATAACAATTCTCCGAAGCCTTCCCTTCACCCGTACCCTAATCCTAACCCGTACGCTCACACTAACCCGCGCCCTCACAGGTACGCTCCACATAAACCGTTGTCGTACCCTCACCTGGACCCTAAACGGTCCCCGTCCCCTAACCCTACCCTAGCCCGAACCCTAACCCTAAACCTTCCCGGAAGCCTTCCCCTCACCCGTCCCCTAATCCTAACCCGTAGGCTCACACTAACCCGCGCCCTCACACGTACGCTCCCCCTAAACCGTTGTCGTACGCTCACCTGGACCCTAAACCGTCCCCATCCCCTAACCCTAACCCTAGCCCGAACCCTAACCCTAACCCTTTCCCGAAGCCATCCCCTCACCCGTCACCTAATCCTAACCCGTACGCTCACACTAACCCGTGCCCTCACAGGTACACGCCCCCTCAACCGATGTCGTACGCACACCTGGACACTAAACCGTCCCCGTCCCCTAACCCTAAAGCTAGCCCGAACCCTAACCCTAACCCTTCCCCGAAGCCTTCCCCTCACCCGTCCCCTAATCCTAACCCGTAGGCTCACACTAACCCGCGCCCAAACACGTACGCTCCCCCTAAACCGTTGTCGTACCCTCACCTGGACCCTAAACCGTCCCCGTCCCCTAACCCTAACCCTAGCCCGAACCCTAACCCTAACCCTTCCCCGGAGCCTTCCCTTCACCCGTCCCCTAATCCTAACCCGTACGCTCACACTAACCCGCGCCCTCACACGTACGCTGCCCCTCAACCGTTGTCGTACCCTCACCTGGACCCTAAACCGTCCCCGTCCCCTAACCCTAACCCTAGCCCGAACCCTAACTCTAACCCTTCCCCGAAGCCTTCCCCTCACCCGTCCCCTAATCCTAACCCGTTCGCTCACACTAACCCGCGCCCTCACACGTACGCTCCCCCTCAAACGTTGTCGTACCCTCACCTGGACCCTAAAGTGTCCCCGTCCCCTAACCCTAACCCTAGCCCGAAACCTAACCCTAACCCTTCCCTGAAGCCTTCCCCTCACCCGTCCCCTAATCCTAACCCGTACGGTCACACTAACCCGCGCCCTCACACGTACGCTCCCCCTCAACCGTTGTCGTACCCTCACCTGTACCCTAAACCTTCCCCGTCCACTAACCCTAACCCTAGCCCGAACACTAACCCTCACCCTTCCCCGAAGCCTTCCCCTCACCCGTCCCCTAATCCTAACCAGTACACTCACACTAACCCGCGCCCTCACTTACGCTCCCCCTAAACCGTTGTCGTACCCTCACCTGGACCCTAAACCGTCCTCGTCCCCTAACCCTAACCCTAGCCCGAACCCTAAACCTAACCCTTCCCCGAAGCCTTCCCCTCACACGTCCCCTAATGCTAACCCGTACGCTCACACTAACCCGCGCCCTCACACGTACGCTCCCCCTAAACCGTTTTCCTACCCTCAGCTGGACCCTAAACCGTCCCCGTCCCCTAACCCTAACCCTACCCTAACCCTAACCCTAACCCTTCCCCGAAGCCTTCCCTTCACCCGTACCCTAATCCTAAGTCGTACGCTCACACTAACCCGCGCCCTCACACGTACGCTCCCCCTAAACCGTTGTCGTACCCTCACCTGGACCCTAAACCGTCCCCGTCCCCTAAACCTAACCCTAGCCCGAACCCTATCCCTAACCCTTCCCCGAAGCCTTCCCCTTACCCATCACCTAATCCTAATCCGTACGCTCACACTAACCCGCGCCCGCACACGTACGCTCCCCCTAAACCTTTGTCGTACCCTCACCTGGACCATAAACCGTCCCCGTCCCCTAACCCTAACCCTAGCCCGAACCCTAACTCTAACCCTTCCCAGAAGCCTTCCCCTCACCCGTCCCCTAATCCTAACCCATACGCTCACAGTAACCCGCGCCCTCACACGTACGCTCCCCCTCAACCGTTGTCGTACCCTCACCTGGACCCTAAACCGTCCCCGTCCCCTAACCCTAACCCTAGCCCGAACCCTAACCCTAACCCTTACCCGAAGCCTTCCCCTCACCCGTCCCCTAATCCTAACCAGTACGCTCACAGTAACCCGCGCCCTCTCACGTACGCTCCCCCTTAACCGTTGTCGTACCTTCACCTTGACCCTAAAATGTCCCCGTCCCCTAACCCTAACCCTAGCCCTAGCCCGAACCCTAACCCTAACCCTTCCCCGAAGCCTTCCCCTCACCCGTCCCCTAATCCTAACCCGTACGCTCACACTAACCCACGCCCTCACACGTACGCTCCCCCTAAACCTTTGTCGTACCCTCACCTGGACCATAAACCGTCCCCGTCCCCTAACCCTAACCCTAGCCCGAACCCTAACCCTAACCCTTCCCCGAAGCCTTCCCCTCACCCGTCCCCTAATCCTAACCCGTACGCTCACACTAACCCGCGCCCTCACACGTATGCTCCCCCTCAACCGTTGTCGTACCCTCACCTGGACCCTAAAGCGTCCCCGTCCCCTAACCCTAACCCTAGCCCGATACCTAACCCTAACCCTTACCCGAAGCCTTCCCCTCACCCGTCCCCTAATCCTAACGACTACGCTCACAATAACCCGCGCCCTCTCACGTACCCTCCCCCTAAACCGTTGTCGTACCCTCACCTGGACCCTAAACCATTCCCGTCCCCTAACCCTAACCCTAGCCCTAACCCTAACCCTAACCCTTCCCCGAAGCCTTCCCCTCACCCGTCCCCTAATCCTAACCCGTACGCTCACACTAACCCGTGCCCTCACACGTACGCTACACCTAAACCATTGTCGTACCCTCACCTGGACCCTAAACCGTCCCCGTCCCCTAACCCTAACCCTAGCCCGAACCCTGAACCTCACCTATCCCCGAAGCCTTCCCCTCACCCGTCCCCTAATCCTAACCCGTACGCTCACACTAACCCTCACACTCACACGTATGCTCCCCCTAAACCGTTGTCGTACCCTCACCTGGACCCTAAACCGTCCCCGTCCCCTAACCCTAACCCTAGCCCGAACCCTAACCCTAACCCTTCCCCGAAGCCTTCCCCTCACCCGTCCCATAATCCTACACCGTACGCTCACACTAACCCGCTCCCTCACACGTACGGTCCCCCTAAACCGTTGTCGTACCCTCACCTGGACCCTAAACCGTCCCCGTCCCCTAACCCTAACACTAGCCCGAACCCTAACCCTAACACTTCCCCGAAGCCTTCCCCTCACGCGTCCCCTAATCCTAACCCGTACGCTCACACTAACCCGCGCCCTCACACGTACGCTCCCCCTAAACCGTTGTCGTACCCTCACTTGGACCCTAAACCGTCCCCGTCCCCTAACCCTATCCCTAGCCCGAACCCTGACCCTAACACTTCTCCGAAGCCTTCCCCTCACCCGTCCCCTAATCCTAACCCGTACGCTCACACTAACCCGTGCCCTCACACGTACGCTCACCCTAAACCGTTGTCGTACCCTCACCTGGACCCTAAACCGTCCCCGTCCCCTAACCCTAACCCTAGCCCGAACCCTAACCCTAACCCTTCCCTGAAGCCTTCCCCTCACCCGTCCCATAATCCTAAACCGTACGCTCACACTAACCCGCGCCCTCACACGTACGGTCCCCCTAAACCGATGTCGTACCCTCACCTGGACCCTAAACCGTCCCCGTCCCCTAACACTAACCCTAACCCAAACCCTAACCCTAACCATTCCCCGAAGCCTTCCCCTCACCCGTCCCCTAATCCTAACCCGTACGCTCACACTAACCCCCGCCCTCACACGTACGCTCCCCCTAAACCGTTGTCGTACCCTCACTTGGACCCTAAACCGTCCCCGTCCCCTAACCCTATCCCTAGCCCGAACCCTGACCCTAACCCTTCCCCGAAGCCTTCCCCTCACCCGTCCCCTAATCCTAACCCGTACGCTCACACTAACCCGCGCCCTCACACGTACGCTCCCCCTAAACCGTTGTCGTACCCTCACCTGGTCACTAAACCGTCCCCGTCCCCTAACCTTAACCCTAGCCCGAACCCTAACCCTAACCCTTCCCCGAAGCCTTCCCCTCAACCGTCCCCTAATCATAACCCGTACGCTCACACTAACCCGCGCCCTCACACGTACGCTCCCCCTAAACCGTTGTCGTACCCTCACCTGGACCCTAAACCGTCCCCGTCCCCTAACCCTAACCCTAGCCCGAACCCTAACCCTAACCCTTCCCCGAAGCCTTCCCCTCACCCGTCCCCTAATCCTAACCCGTACGCTCACATTAACCCGCGCCCTCACACGTACGCTCCTCCTCAACCGTTGTCGTACCCTCACCTGGACCCTAAACCGTCCCCGTCCCCTTACCCTAACCCTAGCCCGAACCCTAACCCTAACCCTTCCCCGAAGCCTTCCCCTCACCTGTCCCCTAATCCTAACCCGTACGCTCACATTAACCCGCGCCCTCACACGTACGCTCCCCCTCAACCGTTGTCGTACCCTCACCTGGACCCTAAACCGTCCCCGTCCCCTTACCCTAACCCTAGCCCGAACCCTAACCCTAACCCTTCCCCGAAGCCTTCCCCTCACCCGTCCCCTAATCCTGACTCGTACGCTCACACTAAACCCCGCCCTCACACGTACGCTCCCCCTCAACCGTTGTCATACCCTCACCTGGACCCTAAACCGTCCCCATCCCCTAACCCTAACCCTAGCCCGAACCCTAACCCTAACCCTTCCCCGAAGCCTTCCCCTCACCCGTCCCCTAATCCTAACCCATACGCTCAAACTAACCCGCGCCCTCACACGTACGGTCCCCCTGAACCATTGTCGTACCCTCACCTGGACCCTAAACCATCCCCGTCCCCTAACCCTAACCCTAGCCCGAACCCTAACCCTAATGCTTCCCCGAAGCCTTCCCCTCACCCGTCACCTAATCCTAACCCGTACGCTCACACTAACCCGCGCCCTCACACGTACGCTCCCCCTAAACCGTTGTCGTACCCTCACCTGGACCCTAAACCGTCCCCGTCCCCTAACCCTAACCCTAGCCCGAACCCTAACCCTAACGCTTCGCCGAAGCCTTCCCCTCACCCGTCCCCTAATCCTAACCCGTACGCTCACACTAACCCGCGCCCTCACACGCACGCTCGCCCTAAACCGTTGTCGTACCCTCACCTGGACCCTAAACCGTCCCCGTCACCTAACACTAACCGTTGCCTGAACCCTGACCCTCACCCTTCCCCGAAGCCTTCCCCTCACCCGTCCCCTAATCCTAACCCGTACGCTCACACTAACACGCGCCCTCACACGTACGCTCCCCCTAAACCGTTGTCGTACCCTCACCTGGACCCTAAACCGTCCCCATCCCCTAACCCTAACCCTAGCCCGAACCCTAACCCTAACCCTTCCCCGAAACCTTCCCCTCACACGTCCCCTAATCCGAACCCATACGATCACACTAACCCGCGCCCTCACACTTACGGTCCCCCTAAACCATTGTCGTACCCTCACCTGGACCCTAAACTGTCCCCGTCCCCTAACCCTAACCCTAGCTCGAACCCTAACCCTAACCCTTCCCCGAAGCGTTCCCCTCACCCGTCCCCTAATCCTAACCCGTACGCTCACACTAACCCGCGCCCTCACACGTACGCTCCCCCTAAACCGTTGTCGTACCCTCACCTGGACCCTAAACCGTCCCCGTCCCCTAACCCTAACCCTAGCCCGAACCCTAACCCTAACCTTTCCCCGAAGCCATCCCCTCACCCGTTCCCTAATCCTAACCCGTACGCGCACACTAACCTGCGCCCTCAAACGTACGCGGCCCCTAAACTGTTGTCGTACCCTCACCTGGACCCTAAACCGTCCCCGTACCCTAACCTTAACCCTAGCCCGAACCCTAACCCTAACCCTTCCCCGAAGCCTTCCCCTCACCCGTCCCCTAATCCTAACCCGTACGCTCACACTAACCTGCACCCTCACACGTACGTTCCCCCTAAACAGTTGTCGTACCCTCACCTGGACCCTAAACCGTCCCCGTCCCCTAACCCTAACCCTAGCACGAACCCTAACCCTAACCCTTCCCCGAAGCCTTCCCCTCACCCGTCCCCTAATCCTATCCCGTACGCTCACACTAAACCCCGCCCTCACACGTACGCTCCCCCTCAACCGTTGTCATACCCTCACCTGAACCCTAAACCGTCCCCGTCCCCTAACCCTAACCCTAGCCCGAACCCTAAACCTAACCCTTCCCCGAAGCCTTCCCCTCACCCGTCCCCTAATCCTAACCCATACGCTCAAACTAACCCGCGCCCTCACACGTACGCTCCCCCTAAACCATTGTCGTACCCTCACCTGGACCCTAAACCATCCCCGTCCCCTAACCCTAACCCTAGCCCGAACCCTAACCCTAATGCTTCCCCGAAGCCTTCCCCTCACCCGTCACCTAATCCTAACCCGTACGCTCACACTAACCCGCGCCCTCACACGTACGCTCCCCCTAAACCGTTGTCGTACCCTCACCTGGACCCTAAACCGTCCCCGTCCCCTAACCCTAACCCTATCCCGAACCCTAACCCTAACCCTTCCCCGAAGCCTTCCCCTCACCCGTCCCCTAATCCTAACCCGTACGCTCACACTAACCCGCGCCCTCACACGCACGCTCGCCCTAAACCGTTGTCGTACCCTCACCTGGACCCTAAACCGTCCCCGTCACCTAACACTAACAGTTGCCTGAACCCTGACCCTCTCCCTTCCCCGAAGCCTTCCCCTCACCCGTCCCCTAATCCTAACCCGTACGCTCACACTAACCCGCGCCCTCACACGTACGCTCCCCCTAAACCGTTGTCGTACCCTCACCTGGACCCTAAACTGTCCCCATCCCCTAACCCTAACCCTAGCCCGAACCCTAACCCTAACCCTTCCCCGAAGCCTTCCCCTCACACGTCCCCTAATCCTAACCCGTACGCTCACACTAACCCGCGCCCTCACACGTACGCTCCGCCTAAACCGTTGTCGTACCCTCACCTGGACCCTAAACCGTCCCCGTCCCCTAACCCTAACCCTAGCCCGAACCCTAACCCTAACCCTTCCCCGAAGCCTTCCCCTCACCCGTCCCCTAATCCTAACCCGTACGCTCACACTAACCCGCGCCCTCACACGTACGCTCCCCCTAAACCGTTGTCGTACCCTCACTTGGACCCTAAACCGTCCCCGTCCCCTAACCCTATCCCTAGCCCGAACCCTGACCCTAACACTTCTCCGAAGCCTTCCCCTCACCCGTCCCCTAATCCTAACCCGTACGCTCACACTAACCCGCGCCCTCACACGTACGCTCCCCCTAAACCGTTGTCGTACCCTCACCTGGACCCTAAACCGTCCCCGTCCCCTAACCTTAACCCTAGCCCGAACCCTAACCCTAACCCTTCCCCGAAGCCTTCCCCTCACCCGTCCCCTAATCCTAACCCGTACGCTCACACTAACCCATGCCCTCACACGTACGCTCCCCCTAAACCGTTGTTGTACCCTCACTTGGACCCTAAACCGTCCCCGTCCCCTAACCCTAACCCTAGCCCGAACCCTGACCCTCACCCTTCCCCGAAGCCTTCCCCTCACCCGTCCCCTAATCCTAACCAGTACGCTCACACTAACCCTCGCACTCACACGTACGCTCCCCCTAAACCGTTGTCGTACCCTCACCTGGACCCTAAACCGTCCCCGTCCCCTAACCCTAACCCTAGCCCGAACCCTAACCCTAACCCTTCCCTGAAGCCTTCCCCTCACCCGTCCCATAATCCTAAACCGTACGCTCACACTAACCCGCGCCCGCACACGTACGGTCCCCCTAAACCGATGTCGTACCCTCACCTGGACCCTAAACCGTCCCCGTCCCCTAACCCTAACCCTAACCCAAACCCTAACCCTAACCATTCCCCGAAGCCTTCCCCTCACCCGTCCCCTAATCCTAACCCGTACGCTCACACTAACCCGCGCCCTCACACGTACGCTCCCCCTAAACCGTTGTCGTACCCTCACTTGGACCCTAAACCGTCCCCGTCCCCTAACCCTATCCCTAGCCCGAACCCTGACCCTAACCCTTCCCTGAAGCCTTCCCCTCACCCGTCCCCTAATCCTAACCCGTACGCTCACACTAACCCGCGCCCTCACACGTACGCTCCCCCTAAACCGTTGTCGTACCCTCACCTGGTCACTAAACCGTCCCCGTCCCCTAACCTTAACCCTAGCCCGAACCCTAACCCTAACCCTTCCCCGAAGCCTTCCCCTCAACCGTCCCCTAATCATAACCCGTACGCTCACACTAACCCGCGCCCTCACACGTACGCTCCCCCTAAACCGTTGTCGTACCCTCACCTGGACCCTAAACCGTCCCCGTCCCCTAACCCTAACCCTAGCCCGAACCCTAACCCTAACCCTTCCCCGAAGCCTTCCCCTCACCCGTCCCCTAATCCTAACCCGTACGCTCACATTAACCCGCGCCCTCACACGTACGCTCCTCCTCAACCGTTGTCGTACCCTCACCTGGACCCTAAACCGTCCCCGTCCCCTTACCCTAACCCTAGCCCGAACCGTAACCCTAACCCTTCCCCGAAGCCTTCCCCTCACCTGTCCCCTAATCCTAACCCGTACGCTCACATTAACCCGCGCCCTCACACGTACGCTCCCCCTCAACCGTTGTCGTACCCTCACCTGGACCCTAAACGGTCCCCGTCCCCTTACCCTAACCCTAGCCCGAACCCTAACCCTAACCCTTCCCCGAAGCCTTCCCCTCACCCGTCCCCTAATCCTGACCCGTACGCTCACACTAAACCCCGCCCTCACACGTACGCTCCCCCTCAACCGTTGTCATACCCTCACCTGGACCCTAAACCGTCCCCATCCCCTAACCCTAACCCTAGCCCGAACCCTAACCCTAACCCTTCCCCGAAGCCTTCCCCTCACCCGTCCCCTAATCCTAACCCATACGCTCAAACTAACCCGCGCCCTCACACGTACGGTCCCCCTAAACCATTGTCGTACCCTCACCTGGACCCTAAACCATCCCCGTCCCCTAACCCTAACCCTAGCCCGAACCCTAACCCTAATGCTTCCCCGAAGCCTTCCCCTCACCCGTCCCCTAATCCTAACCCGTACGCTCACACTAACCCGCGCCCTCACACGTACGCTCCCCCTAAACCGTTGTCGTACCCTCACCTGGACCCTAAACCGTCCCCGTCCCCTAACCCTAACCCTAGCCCGAACCCTAACCCTAACGCTTCGCCGAAGCCTTCCCCTCACCCGTCCCCTAATCCTAACCCGTACGCTCACACTAACCCGCGCCCTCACACGCACGCTCGCCCTAAACCGTTGTCGTACCCTCACCTGGACCCTAAACCGTCCCCGTCACCTAACACTAACCGTTGCCTGAACCCTGACCCTCACCCTTCCCCGAAGCCTTCCCCTCACCCGTCCCCTAATCCTAACCCGTACGCTCACACTAACCCGCGCCCTCACACGTACGCTCCCCCTAAACCGTTGTCGTACCCTCACCTGGACCCTAAACAGTCCCCATCCCCTAACCCTAACCCTAGCCCGAACCCTAACCCTAACCCTTCCCCGAAACCTTCCCCTCACACGTCCCCTAATCCGAACCCGTACGCTCACACTAACCCGCGCCCTCACACTTACGGTCCCCCTAAACCATTGTCGTACCCTCACCTGGACCCTAAACTGTCCCCGTCCCCTAACCCTAACCCTAGCTCGAACCCTAACCCTAACCCTTCCCCGAAGCCTTCCCCTCACCCGTCCCCTAATCCTAACCCGTACGCTCACACTAACCCGCGCCCTCACACGTACGCTCCCCCTAAACCGTTGTCGTACCCTCACCTGGACCCTAAACCGTCCCCGTCCCCTAACCCTAACCCTAGCCCGAACCCTAACCCTAACCCTTCCCCGAAGCCATCCCCTCACCCGTTCCCTAATCCTAACCCGTACGCTCACACTAACCCGCGCCCTCAAACGTACGCGGCCCCTAAACCGTTGTCGTACCCTCACCTGGACCCTAAACCGTCCCCGTACCCTAACCTTAACCCTAGCCCGAACCCTAACCCTAACCCTTCCCCGAAGCCTTCCCCTCACCCGTCCCCTAATCCTAACCCGTACGCTCACACTAACCCGCGCCCTCACAAGTACGCTCCCCCTAAACCATTGTCGTACCCTCACCTGGACCCTAAACCATCCCCGTCCCCTAACCCTAACCCTACCCCGAACCCTAACCCTAATGCTTCCACGAAGCCTTCCCCTCACCCGTCCCCTAATCCTAACCTGTACGCTCACACTAACCCACGCGCTCACACGTACGCTCCCCCTAAACCGTTGTTGTACCCTCACCTGGACCCTAAACCGTTCCCGTCCCCTAACCCTAACCCTAGCCCGAACCCTAATCCTAACGCTTCCCCGAAGCCTTCCCCTCACCCGTCCCCTAATCGTAAACCGTACGCTCACATTAACCCGCGCCCTCACACGTACGCTCCCCCTCAACCGTTGTCGTACCCTCACCTGGACCCTAAACCGTCCCCGTCCCTTTACCCTAACCCTAGCCCGAACCCTAACCCTAACCCTTCCCCGAAGCCTTCCCCTCACCCGTCCCCTAATCCTAAACCGTACGCTCACACTAACCTGCGCCCTCACACGTACGCACCCCCTAAACCATTGTCGTACCCTCACCTGGACCCTAAACCGTCCCCGTCCCCTAACCCTAACCCTAGCCCGAACCCTAACCCTAACCCTTCCCCGAAGCCTTCCCCTCACCCGTCCCCTAATCCTAACCCATACGCTCAAACTAACCCGCGCCCTCACACATACGCTCCCCCTAAACCATTGTCGTACCCTCACCTGGACCCTAAACCATCCCCGTCCCCTAACCCTAACCCTAGCCCGAACCGTAACCCTAATGCTTCCCCGAAGCCTTCCCCTCACCCGTCACCTAATCCTAACCCGTACGCTCACACTAACCCGCGCCCTCACACGTACGCTCCCCCTAAACCGTTGTCGTACCCTCACCTGGACCCTAAACCGTCCCCGTCCCCTAACCCTAACCCTAGCCCGAACCCTAACCCTAACCCTTCCCCGAAGCCTTCCCCTCACCCGTCCCCTAATCCTAACCCGTACGCTCACACTAACCCGCGCCCTCACACGTACGCTCCCCCTAAATCGTTGTCGTACCCTCACCTGGACCCTAAACCGTCCCCGTCCCCTAACCTTAACCCTAGCCCGAACCCTAACCCTAACCCTTCCCCGAAGCCTTCCCCTCACCCGTCCCCTAATCCTAACCCGTACGCTCACACTAACCCGTGCCCTCACACGTACGCTCCCCCTAAACCGTTGTCGTACCCTCACCTGGACCCTAAACCGTCCCCGTCCCCTAACCCTAACCCTAGCCCGAACCCTGACCCTCACCCTTCCCCGAAGCCTTCCCCTCACCCGTCCCCTAATCCTAACCAGTACGCTCACACTAACCCTCGCACTCACACGTACGCTCCCCCTAAACCGTTGTCGTACCCTCACCTGGACCCTAAACCGTCCCCGTCCCCTAACCCTAACCCTAGCCCGAACCCTAACCCTAACCCTTCCCTGAAGCCTTCCCCTCACCCGTCCCATAATCCTAAACCGTACGCTCACACTAACCCGCGCCCTCACACGTACGGTCCCCCTAAACCGATGTCGTACCCTCACCTGGACCCTAAACCGTCCCCGTCCCCTAACCCTAACCCTAACCCAAACCCTAACCCTAACCATTCCCCGAAGCCTTCCCCTCACCCGTCCCCTAATCCTAACCCGTACGCTCACACTAACCCGCGCCCTCACACGTACGCTCCCCCTAAACCGTTGTCGTACCCTCACTTGGACCCTAAACCGTCCCCGTCCCCTAACCCTATCCCTAGCCCAAACCCTGACCCTAACCCTTCCCCGAAGCCTTCCCCTCACCCGTCCCCTAATCCTAACCCGTACGCTCACACTAACCCGCGCCCTCACACGTACGCTCCCCCTAAACCGTTGTCGTACCCTCACCTGGTCACTAAACCGTCCCCGTCCCCTAACCTTAACCCTAGGCTGAACCCTAACCCTAACCCTTCCCCGAAGCCTTCCCCTCAACCGTCCCCTAATCATAACCCGTACGCTCACACTAACCCGCGCCCTCACACGTACGCTCCCCCTAAACCGTTGTCGTACCCTCACCTGGACCCTAAACCGTCCCCGTCCCCTAACCCTAACCCTAGCCCGAACCCTAACCCTAACCCTTCCCCGAAGCCTTCCCCTCACCCGTCCCCTAATCCTAACCCGTACGCTCACATTAACCCGCGCCCTCACACGTACGCTCCTCCTCAACCGTTGTCGTACCCTCACCTGGACCCTAAACCGTCCCCGTCCCCTTACCCTAACCCTAGCCCGAACCCTAAACCTAACCCTTCCCCGAAGCCTTCCCCTCACCTGTCCCCTAATCCTAACCCGTACGCTCACATTAACCCGCGCCCTCACACGTACGCTCCCCCTCAACCGTTGTCGTACCCTCACCTGGACCCTAAACCGTCCCCGTCCCCTTACCCTAACCCTAGCCCGAACCCTAACCCTAACCCTTCCCCGAAGCCTTCCCCTCACCCGTCCCCTAATCCTGACCCGTACGCTCACACTAAACCCCGCCCTCACACGTACGCTCCCCCTCAACCGTTGTCATACCCTCACCTGGACCCTAAACCGTCCCCATCCCCTAACCCTAACCCTAGCCCGAACCCTAACCCTAACCCTTCCCCGAAGCCTTCCCCTCACCCGTCCCCTAATCCTAACCCATACGCTCAAACTAACCCGCGCCCTCACACGTACGGTCCCCCTAAACCATTGTCGTACCCTCACCTGGACCCTAAACCATCCCCGTCCCCTAACCCTAACCCTAGCCCGAACCCTAACCCTAATGCTTCCCCGAAGCCTTCCCCTCACCCGTCCCCTAATCCTAACCCGTACGCTCACACTAACCCGCGCCCTCACACGTACGCTCCCCCTAAACCGTTGTCGTACCCTCACCTGGACCCTAAACCGTCCCCGTCCCCTAACCCTAACCCTAGCCCGAACCCTAACCCTAACGCTTCGCCGAAGCCTTCCCCTCACCCGTCCCCTAATCCTAACCCGTACGCTCACACTAACCCGCGCCCTCACACGCACGCTCGCCCTAAACCGTTGTCGTACCCTCACCTGGACCCTAAACCGTCCCCGTCACCTAACACTAACCGTTGCCTGAACCCTGACCCTCACCCTTCCCCGAAGCCTTCCCCTCACCCGTCCCCTAATCCTAACCCGTACGCTCACACTAACCCGCGCCCTCACACGTACGCTCCCCCTAAACCGTTGTCGTACCCTCACCTGGACCCTAAACAGTCCCCATCCCCTAACCCTAACCCTAGCCCGAACCCTAACCCTAACCCTTCCCCGAAACCTTCCCCTCACACGTCCCCTAATCCGAACCCGTACGCTCACACTAACCCGCGCCCTCACACGTACGCTCCCCCTAAACCATTGTCGTACCCTCACCTGGACCCTAAACTGTCCCCGTCCCCTAACCCTAACCCTAGCTCGAACCCTAACCCTAACCCTTCCCCGAAGCCTTCCCCTCACCCGTCCCCTAATCCTAACCCGTACGCTCACACTAACCCGCGCCCTCACACGTACGCTCCCCCTAAACCGTTGTCGTACCCTCACCTGGACCCTAAACCGTCCCCGTCCCCTAACCCTAACCCTAGCCCGAACCCTAACCCTAACCCTTCCCCGAAGCCATCCCCTCACCCGTTCCCTAATCCTAACCCGTACGCTCACACTAACCCGCGCCCTCAAACGTACGCGGCCCCTAAACCGTTGTCGTACCCTCACCTGGACCCTAAACCGTCCCCGTACCCTAACCTTAACCCTAGCCCGAACCCTAACCCTAACCCTTCCCCGAAGCCTTCCCCTCACCCGTCCCCTAATCCTAACCCGTACGCTCACACTAACCCGCGCCCTCACAAGTACGCTCCCCCTAAACCATTGTCGTACCCTCACCTGGACCCTAAACCATCCCCGTCCCCTAACCCTAACCCTACCCCGAACCCTAACCCTAATGCTTCCACGAAGCCTTCCCCTCACCCGTCCCCTAATCCTAACCTGTACGCTCACACTAACCCACGCGCTCACACGTACGCTCCCCCTAAACCGTTGTTGTACCCTCACCTGGACCCTAAACCGTTCCCGTCCCCTAACCCTAACCCTAGCCCGAACCCTAATCCTAACGCTTCCCCGAAGCCTTCCCCTCACCCGTCCCCTAATCGTAAACCGTACGCTCACATTAACCCGCGCCCTCACACGTACGCTCCCCCTCAACCGTTGTCGTACCCTCACCTGGACCCTAAACCGTCCCCGTCCCTTTACCCTAACCCTAGCCCGAACCCTAACCCTAACCCTTCCCCGAAGCCTTCCCCTCACCCGTCCCCTAATCCTAAACCGTACGCTCACACTAACCTGCGCCCTCACACGTACGCACCCCCTAAACCATTGTCGTACCCTCACCTGGACCCTAAACCGTCCCCGTCCCCTAACCCTAACCCTAGCCCGAACCCTAACCCTAACCCTTCCCCGAAGCCTTCCCCTCACCCGTCCCCTAATCCTAACCCATACGCTCAAACTAACCCGCGCCCTCACACATACGCTCCCCCTAAACCATTGTCGTACCCTCACCTGGACCCTAAACCATCCCCGTCCCCTAACCCTAACCCTAGCCCGAACCCTAACCCTAATGCTTCCCCGAAGCCTTCCCCTCACCCGTCACCTAATCCTAACCCGTACGCTCACACTAACCCGCGCCCTCACACGTACGCTCCCCCTAAACCGTTGTCGTACCCTCACCTGGACCCTAAACCGTCCCCGTCCCCTAACCCTAACCCTAGCCCGAACCCTAACCCTAACCCTTCCCCGAAGCCTTCCCCTCACCCGTCCCCTAATCCTAACCCGTACGCTCACACTAACCCGTGCCCTCACACGTACGCTCCCCCTAAACCGTTGTCGTACCCTCACCTGGACCCTAAACCGTCCCCGTCCCCTAACCCTAACCCTAGCCCGAACCCTGACCCTCACCCTTCCCCGAAGCCTTCCCCTCACCCGTCCCCTAATCCTAACCAGTACGCTCACACTAACCCTCGCACTCACACGTACGCTCCCCCTAAACCGTTGTCGTACCCTCACCTGGACCCTAAACCGTCCCCGTCCCCTAACCCTAACCCTAGCCCGAACCCTAACCCTAACCCTTCCCTGAAGCCTTCCCCTCACCCGTCCCATAATCCTAAACCGTACGCTCACACTAACCCGCGCCCTCACACGTACGGTCCCCCTAAACCGATGTCGTACCCTCACCTGGACCCTAAACCGTCCCCGTCCCCTAACCCTAACCCTAACCCAAACCCTAACCCTAACCATTCCCCGAAGCCTTCCCCTCACCCGTCCCCTAATCCTAACCCGTACGCTCACACTAACCCGCGCCCTCACACGTACGCTCCCCCTAAACCGTTGTCGTACCCTCACTTGGACCCTAAACCGTCCCCGTCCCCTAACCCTATCCCTAGCCCGAACCCTGACCCTAACCCTTCCCCGAAGCCTTCCCCTCACCCGTCCCCTAATCCTAACCCGTACGCTCACACTAACCCGCGCCCTCACACGTACGCTCCCCCTAAACCGTTGTCGTACCCTCACCTGGTCACTAAACCGTCCCCGTCCCCTAACCTTAACCCTAGGCTGAACCCTAACCCTAACCCTTCCCCGAAGCCTTCCCCTCAACCGTCCCCTAATCATAACCCGTACGCTCACACTAACCCGCGCCCTCACACGTACGCTCCCCCTAAACCGTTGTCGTACCCTCACCTGGACCCTAAACCGTCCCCGTCCCCTAACCCTAACCCTAGCCCGAACCCTAACCCTAACCCTTCCCCGAAGCCTTCCCCTCACCCGTCCCCTAATCCTAACCCGTACGCTCACATTAACCCGCGCCCTCACACGTACGCTCCTCCTCAACCGTTGTCGTACCCTCACCTGGACCCTAAACCGTCCCCGTCCCCTTACCCTAACCCTAGCCCGAACCCTAACCCTAACCCTTCCCCGAAGCCTTCCCCTCACCTGTCCCCTAATCCTAACCCGTACGCTCACATTAACCCGCGCCCTCACACGTACGCTCCCCCTCAACCGTTGTCGTACCCTCACCTGGACCCTAAACCGTCCCCGTCCCCTTACCCTAACCCTAGCCCGAACCCTAACCCTAACCCTTCCCCGAAGCCTTCCCCTCACCCGTCCCCTAATCCTGACCCGTACGCTCACACTAAACCCCGCCCTCACACGTACGCTCCCCCTCAACCGTTGTCATACCCTCACCTGGACCCTAAACCGTCCCCATCCCCTAACCCTAACCCTAGCCCGAACCCTAACCCTAACCCTTCCCCGAAGCCTTCCCCTCACCCGTCCCCTAATCCTAACCCATACGCTCAAACTAACCCGCGCCCTCACACGTACGGTCCCCCTAAACCATTGTCGTACCCTCACCTGGACCCTAAACCATCCCCGTCCCCTAACCCTAACCCTAGCCCGAACCCTAACCCTAATGCTTCCCCGAAGCCTTCCCCTCACCCGTCCCCTAATCCTAACCCGTACGCTCACACTAACCCGCGCCCTCACACGTACGCTCCCCCTAAACCGTTGTCGTACCCTCACCTGGACCCTAAACCGTCCCCGTCCCCTAACCCTAACCCTAGCCCGAACCCTAACCCTAACGCTTCGCCGAAGCCTTCCCCTCACCCGTCCCCTAATCCTAACCCGTACGCTCACACTAACCCGCGCCCTCACACGCACGCTCGCCCTAAACCGTTGTCGTACCCTCACCTGGACCCTAAACCGTCCCCGTCACCTAACACTAACCGTTGCCTGAACCCTGACCCTCACCCTTCCCCGAAGCCTTCCCCTCACCCGTCCCCTAATCCTAACCCGTACGCTCACACTAACCCGCGCCCTCACACGTACGCTCCCCCTAAACCGTTGTCGTACCCTCACCTGGACCCTAAACAGTCCCCATCCCCTAACCCTAACCCTAGCCCGAACCCTAACCCTAACCCTTCCCCGAAACCTTCCCCTCACACGTCCCCTAATCCGAACCCGTACGCTCACACTAACCCGCGCCCTCACACTTACGGTCCCCCTAAACCATTGTCGTACCCTCACCTGGACCCTAAACTGTCCCCGTCCCCTAACCCTAACCCTAGCTCGAACCCTAACCCTAACCCTTCCCCGAAGCCTTCCCCTCACCCGTCCCCTAATCCTAACCCGTACGCTCACACTAACCCGCGCCCTCACACGTACGCTCCCCCTAAACCGTTGTCGTACCCTCACCTGGACCCTAAACCGTCCCCGTCCCCTAACCCTAACCCTAGCCCGAACCCTAACCCTAACCCTTCCCCGAAGCCATCCCCTCACCCGTTCCCTAATCCTAACCCGTACGCTCACACTAACCCGCGCCCTCAAACGTACGCGGCCCCTAAACCGTTGTCGTACCCTCACCTGGACCCTAAACCGTCCCCGTACCCTAACCTTAACCCTAGCCCGAACCCTAACCCTAACCCTTCCCCGAAGCCTTCCCCTCACCCGTCCCCTAATCCTAACCCGTACGCTCACACTAACCCGCGCCCTCACAAGTACGCTCCCCCTAAACCATTGTCGTACCCTCACCTGGACCCTAAACCATCCCCGTCCCCTAACCCTAACCCTACCCCGAACCCTAACCCTAATGCTTCCACGAAGCCTTCCCCTCACCCGTCCCCTAATCCTAACCTGTACGCTCACACTAACCCACGCGCTCACACGTACGCTCCCCCTAAACCGTTGTTGTACCCTCACCTGGACCCTAAACCGTTCCCGTCCCCTAACCCTAACCCTAGCCCGAACCCTAATCCTAACGCTTCCCCGAAGCCTTCCCCTCACCCGTCCCCTAATCGTAAACCGTACGCTCACATTAACCCGCGCCCTCACACGTACGCTCCCCCTCAACCGTTGTCGTACCCTCACCTGGACCCTAAACCGTCCCCGTCCCTTTACCCTAACCCTAGCCCGAACCCTAACCCTAACCCTTCCCCGAAGCCTTCCCCTCACCCGTCCCCTAATCCTAAACCGTACGCTCACACTAACCTGCGCCCTCACACGTACGCACCCCCTAAACCATTGTCGTACCCTCACCTGGACCCTAAACCGTCCCCGTCCCCTAACCCTAACCCTAGCCCGAACCCTAACCCTAACCCTTCCCCGAAGCCTTCCCCTCACCCGTCCCCTAATCCTAACCCATACGCTCAAACTAACCCGCGCCCTCACACATACGCTCCCCCTAAACCATTGTCGTACCCTCACCTGGACCCTAAACCATCCCCGTCCCCTAACCCTAACCCTAGCCCGAACCCTAACCCTAATGCTTCCCCGAAGCCTTCCCCTCACCCGTCACCTAATCCTAACCCGTACGCTCACACTAACCCGCGCCCTCACACGTACGCTCCCCCTAAACCGTTGTCGTACCCTCACCTGGACCCTAAACCGTCCCCGTCCCCTAACCCTAACCCTAGCCCGAACCCTAACCCTAACCCTTCCCCGAAGCCTTCCCCTCACCCGTCCCCTAATCCTAACCCGTACGCTCACACTAACCCGCGCCCTCACACGTACGCTCCCCCTAAATCGTTGTCGTACCCTCACCTGGACCCTAAACCGTCCCCGTCCCCTAACCTTAACCCTAGCCCGAACCCTAACCCTAACCCTTCCCCGAAGCCTTCCCCTCACCCGTCCCCTAATCCTAACCCGTACGCTCACACTAACCCGTGCCCTCACACGTACGCTCCCCCTAAACCGTTGTCGTACCCTCACCTGGACCCTAAACCGTCCCCGTCCCCTAACCCTAACCCTAGCCCGAACCCTGACCCTCACCCTTCCCCGAAGCCTTCCCCTCACCCGTCCCCTAATCCTAACCAGTACGCTCACACTAACCCTCGCACTCACACGTACGCTCCCCCTAAACCGTTGTCGTACCCTCACCTGGACCCTAAACCGTCCCCGTCCCCTAACCCTAACCCTAGCCCGAACCCTAACCCTAACCCTTCCCTGAAGCCTTCCCCTCACCCGTCCCATAATCCTAAACCGTACGCTCACACTAACCCGCGCCCTCACATGTACGGTCCCCCTAAACCGATGTCGTACCCTCACCTGGACCCTAAACCGTCCCCGTCCCCTAACCCTAACCCTAACCCAAACCCTAACCCTAACCATTCCCCGAAGCCTTCCCCTCACCCGTCCCCTAATCCTAACCCGTACGCTCACACTAACCCGCGCCCTCACACGTACGCTCCCCCTAAACCGTTGTCGTACCCTCACTTGGACCCTAAACCGTCCCCGTCCCCTAACCCTATCCCTAGCCCGAACCCTGACCCTAACCCTTCCCCGAAGCCTTCCCCTCACCCGTCCCCTAATCCTAACCCGTACGCTCACACTAACCCGCGCCCTCACACGTACGCTCCCCCTAAACCGTTGTCGTACCCTCACCTGGTCACTAAACCGTCCCCGTCCCCTAACCTTAACCCTAGGCTGAACCCTAACCCTAACCCTTCCCCGAAGCCTTCCCCTCAACCGTCCCCTAATCATAACCCGTACGCTCACACTAACCCGCGCCCTCACACGTACGCTCCCCCTAAACCGTTGTCGTACCCTCACCTGGACCCTAAACCGTCCCCGTCCCCTAACCCTAACCCTAGCCCGAACCCTAACCCTAACCCTTCCCCGAAGCCTTCCCCTCACCCGTCCCCTAATCCTAACCCGTACGCTCACATTAACCCGCGCCCTCACACGTACGCTCCTCCTCAACCGTTGTCGTACCCTCACCTGGACCCTAAACCGTCCCCGTCCCCTTACCCTAACCCTAGCCCGAACCCTAACCCTAACCCTTCCCCGAAGCCTTCCCCTCACCTGTCCCCTAATCCTAACCCGTACGCTCACATTAACCCGCGCCCTCACACGTACGCTCCCCCTCAACCGTTGTCGTACCCTCACCTGGACCCTAAACCGTCCCCGTCCCCTTACCCTAACCCTAGCCCGAACCCTAACCCTAACCCTTCCCCGAAGCCTTCCCCTCACCCGTCCCCTAATCCTGACCCGTACGCTCACACTAAACCCCGCCCTCACACGTACGCTCCCCCTCAACCGTTGTCATACCCTCACCTGGACCCTAAACCGTCCCCATCCCCTAACCCTAACCCTAGCCCGAACCCTAACCCTAACCCTTCCCCGAAGCCTTCCCCTCACCCGTCCCCTAATCCTAACCCATACGCTCAAACTAACCCGCGCCCTCACACGTACGGTCCCCCTAAACCATTGTCGTACCCTCACCTGGACCCTAAACCATCCCCGTCCCCTAACCCTAACCCTAGCCCGAACCCTAACCCTAATGCTTCCCCGAAGCCTTCCCCTCACCCGTCACCTAATCCTAACCCGTACGCTCACACTAACCCGCGCCCTCACACGTACGCTCCCCCTAAACCGTTGTCGTACCCTCACCTGGACCCTAAACCGTCCCCGTCCCCTAACCCTAACCCTAGCCCGAACCCTAACCCTAACGCTTCGCCGAAGCCTTCCCCTCACCCGTCCCCTAATCCTAACCCGTACGCTCACACTAACCCGCGCCCTCACACGCACGCTCGCCCTAAACCGTTGTCGTACCCTCACCTGGACCCTAAACCGTCCCCGTCACCTAACACTAACCGTTGCCTGAACCCTGACCCTCACCCTTCCCCGAAGCCTTCCCCTCACCCGTCCCCTAATCCTAACCCGTACGCTCACACTAACCCGCGCCCTCACACGTACGCTCCCCCTAAACCGTTGTCGTACCCTCACCTGGACCCTAAACAGTCCCCATCCCCTAACCCTAACCCTAGCCCGAACCCTAACCCTAACCCTTCCCCGAAACCTTCCCCTCACACGTCCCCTAATCCGAACCCGTACGCTCACACTAACCCGCGCCCTCACACTTACGGTCCCCCTAAACCATTGTCGTACCCTCACCTGGACCCTAAACTGTCCCCGTCCCCTAACCCTAACCCTAGCTCGAACCCTAACCCTAACCCTTCCCCGAAGCGTTCCCCTCACCCGTCCCCTAATCCTAACCCGTACGCTCACACTAACCCGCGCCCTCACACGTACGCTCCCCCTAAACCGTTGTCGTACCCTCACCTGGACCCTAAACCGTCCCCGTCCCCTAACCCTAACCCTAGCCCGAACCCTAACCCTAACCCTTCCCCGAAGCCATCCCCTCACCCGTTCCCTAATCCTAACCCGTACGCTCACACTAACCCGCGCCCTCAAACGTACGCGGCCCCTAAACCGTTGTCGTACCCTCACCTGGACCCTAAACCGTCCCCGTACCCTAACCTTAACCCTAGCCCGAAGCCTAACCCTAACCCTTCCCCGAAGCCTTCCCCTCACCCGTCCCCTAATCCTAACCCGAACGCTCACACTAACCCGCGCCCTCACAAGTACGCTCCCCCTAAACCATTGTCGTACCCTCACCTGGACCCTAAACCATCCCCGTCCCCTAACCCTAACCCTAGCCCGAACCCTAACCCTAATGCTTCCACGAAGCCTTCCCCTCATCCGTCCCCTAATCCTAACCTGTACGCTCACACTAACCCACGCGCTCACACGTACGCTCCCCCTAAACCGTTGTTGTACCCTCACCTGGACCCTAAACCGTTCCCGTCCCCTAACCCTAACCCTAGCCCGAACCCTAATCCTAACGCTTCCCCGAAGCCTTCCCCTCACCCGTCCCCTAATCGTAAACCGTACGCTCACATTAACCCGCGCCCTCACACGTACGCTCCCCCTCAACCGTTGTCGTACCCTCACCTGGACCCTAAACCGTCCCCGTCCCTTTACCCTAACCCTAGCCCGAACCCTAACCCTAACCCTTCCCCGAAGCCTTCCCCTCACCCGTCCCCTAATCCTAACCCGTACGCTCACACTAACCCGCGCCCTCACACGTACGCTCCCCCTAAATCGTTGTCGTACCCTCACCTGGACCCTAAACCGTCCCCGTCCCCTAACCTTAACCCTAGCCCGAACCCTAACCCTAACCCTTCCCCGAAGCCTTCCCCTCACCCGTCCCCTAATCCTAACCCGTACGCTCACACTAACCCGTGCCCTCACACGTACGCTCCCCCTAAACCGTTGTCGTACCCTCACCTGGACCCTAAACCGTCCCCGTCCCCTAACCCTAACCCTAGCCCGAACCCTGACCCTCACCCTTCCCCGAAGCCTTCCCCTCACCCGTCCCCTAATCCTAACCAGTACGCTCACACTAACCCTCGCACTCACACGTACGCTCCCCCTAAACCGTTGTCGTACCCTCACCTGGACCCTAAACCGTCCCCGTCCCCTAACCCTAACCCTAGCCCGAACCCTAACCCTAACCCTTCCCTGAAGCCTTCCCCTCACCCGTCCCATAATCCTAAACCGTACGCTCACACTAACCCGCGCCCTCACACGTACGGTCCCCCTAAACCGATGTCGTACCCTCACCTGGACCCTAAACCGTCCCCGTCCCCTAACCCTAACCCTAACCCAAACCCTAACCCTAACCATTCCCCGAAGCCTTCCCCTCACCCGTCCCCTAATCCTAACCCGTACGCTCACACTAACCCGCGCCCTCACACGTACGCTCCCCGTAAACCGTTGTCGTGCCCTCACTTGGACCCTAAACCGTCCCCGTCCCCTAACCCTATCCCTAGCCCGAACCCTGACCCTAACCCTTCCCCGAAGCCTTCCCCTCACCCGTCCCCTAATCCTAACCCGTACGCTCACACTAACCCGCGCCCTCACACGTACGCTCCCCCTAAACCGTTGTCGTACCCTCACCTGGTCACTAAACCGTCCCCGTCCCCTAACCTTAACCCTAGGCTGAACCCTAACCCTAACCCTTCCCCGAAGCCTTCCCCTCAACCGTCCCCTAATCATAACCCGTACGCTCACACTAACCCGCGCCCTCACACGTACGCTCCCCCTAAACCGTTGTCGTACCCTCACCTGGACCCTAAACCGTCCCCGTCCCCTAACCCTAACCCTAGCCCGAACCCTAACCCTAACCCTTCCCCGAAGCCTTCCCCTCACCCGTCCCCTAATCCTAACCCGTACGCTCACATTAACCCGCGCCCTCACACGTACGCTCCTCCTCAACCGTTGTCGTACCCTCACCTGGACCCTAAACCGTCCCCGTCCCCTTACCCTAACCCTAGCCCGAACCCTAACCCTAACCCTTCCCCGAAGCCTTCCCCTCACCTGTCCCCTAATCCTAACCCGTACGCTCACATTAACCCGCGCCCTCACACGTACGCTCCCCCTCAAACGTTGTCGTACCCTCACCTGGACCCTAAACCGTCCCCGTCCCCTTACCCTAACCCTAGCCCGAACCCTAACCCTAACCCTTCCCCGAAGCCTTCCCCTCACCCGTCCCCTAATCCTGACCCGTACGCTCACACTAAACCCCGCCCTCACACGTACGCTCCCCCTCAACCGTTGTCATACCCTCACCTGGACCCTAAACCGTCCCCATCCCCTAACCCTAACCCTAGCCCGAACCCTAACCCTAACCCTTCCCCGAAGCCTTCCCCTCACCCGTCCCCTAATCCTAACCCATACGCTCAAACTAACCCGCGCCCTCACACGTACGGTCCCCCTAAACCATTGTCGTACCCTCACCTGGACCCTAAACCATCCCCGTCCCCTAACCCTAACCCTAGCCCGAACCCTAACCCTAATGCTTCCCCGAAGCCTTCCCCTCACCCGTCACCTAATCCTAACCCGTACGCTCACACTAACCCGCGCCCTCACACGTACTCTCCCCCTAAACCGTTGTCGTACCCTCACCTGGACCCTAAACCGTCCCCGTCCCCTAACCCTAACCCTAGCCCGAACCCTAACCCTAACGCTTCGCCGAAGCCTTCCCCTCACCCGTCCCCTAATCCTAACCCGTACGCTCACACTAACCCGCGCCCTCACACGCACGCTCGCCCTAAACCGTTGTCGTACCCTCACCTGGACCCTAAACCGTCCCCGTCACCTAACACTAACCGTTGCCTGAACCCTGACCCTCACCCTTCCCCGAAGCCTTCCCCTCACCCGTCCCCTAATCCTAACCCGTACGCTCACACTAACCCGCGCCCTCACACGTACGCTCCCCCTAAACCGTTGTCGTACCCTCACCTGGACCCTAAACAGTCCCCATCCCCTAACCCTAACCCTAGCCCGAACCCTAACCCTAACCCTTCCCCGAAACCTTCCCCTCACACGTCCCCTAATCCGAACCCGTACGCTCACACTAACCCGCGCCCTCACACTTACGGTCCCCCTAAACCATTGTCGTACCCTCACCTGGACCCTAAACTGTCCCCGTCCCCTAACCCTAACCCTAGCTCGAACCCTAACCCTAACCCTTCCCCGAAGCGTTCCCCTCACCCGTCCCCTAATCCTAACCCGTACGCTCACACTAACCCGCGCCCTCACACGTACGCTCCCCCTAAACCGTTGTCGTACCCTCACCTGGACCCTAAACCGTCCCCGTCCCCTAACCCTAACCCTAGCCCGAACCCTAACCCTAACCCTTCCCCGAAGCCATCCCCTCACCCGTTCCCTAATCCTAACCCGTACGCTCACACTAACCCGCGCCCTCAAACGTACGCGGCCCCTAAACCGTTGTCGTACCCTCACCTGGACCCTAAACCGTCCCCGTACCCTAACCTTAACCCTAGCCCGAAGCCTAACCCTAACCCTTCCCCGAAGCCTTCCCCTCACCCGTCCCCTAATCCTAACCCCTACGCTCACACTAACCCGCGCCCTCACAAGTACGCTCCCCCTAAACCATTGTCGTACCCTCACCTGGACCCTAAACCATCCCCGTCCCCTAACCCTAACCCTAGCCCGAACCCTAACCCTAATGCTTCCACGAAGCCTTCCCCTCATCCGTCCCCTAATCCTAACCTGTACGCTCACACTAACCCACGCGCTCACACGTACGCTCCCCCTAAACCGTTGTTGTACCCTCACCTGGACCCTAAACCGTTCCCGTCCCCTAACCCTAACCCTAGCCCGAACCCTAATCCTAACGCTTCCCCGAAGCCTTCCCCTCACCCGTCCCCTAATCGTAAACCGTACGCTCACATTAACCCGCGCCCTCACACGTACGCTCCCCCTCAACCGTTGTCGTACCCTCACCTGGACCCTAAACCGTCCCCGTCCCTTTACCCTAACCCTAGCCCGAACCCTAACCCTAACCCTTCCCCGAAGCCTTCCCCTCACCCGTCCCCTAATCCTAAACCGTACGCTCACACTAACCTGCGCCCTCACACGTACGCACCCCCTAAACCATTGTCGTACCCTCACCTGGACCCTAAACCGTCCCCGTCCCCTAACCCTAACCCTAGCCCGAACCCTAACCCTAACCCTTCCCCGAAGCCTTCCCCTCACCCGTCCCCTAATCCTAACCCGTACGCTCACACTAAACCCCGCCCTCACACGTACGCTCCCCCTCAACCGTTGTCATACCCTCACCTGGACCCTAAACCGTCCCCATCCCCTAACCCTAACCCTAGCCCGAACCCTAACCCTAACCCTTCCCCGAAGCCTTCCCCTCACCCGTCCCCTAATCCTAACCAATACGCTCAAACTAACCCGCGCCCTCACACGTACGCTCCCCCTAAACCATTGTCGTACCCTCACCTGGACCCTAAACCATCCCCGTCCCCTAACCCTAACCCTAGCCCGAACCCTAACCCTAATGCTTCCCCGAAGCCTTCCCCTCACCCGTCACCTAATCCTAACCCGTACGCTCACACTAACCCGCGCCCTCACACGTACGCTCCCCCTAAACCGTTGTCGTACCCTCACCTGGACCCTAAACCGTCCCCGTCCCCTAACCCTAACCCTAGCCCGAACCCTAACCCTAACCCTTCCCCGAAGCCTTCCCTCACCCGTCCCCTAATCCTAACCCGTACGCTCACACTAACCCGCGCCCTCACACGCACGCTCGCCCTAAACCGTTGTCGTACCCTCACCTGGACCCTAAACCGTCCCCGTCCACTAACCCTAATCCTAGCCCGAACCCTAACCCTAATGCTTCCCCGAAGCCTTCCCCTCACCCGTCCCCTAATCCTAACCAGTACGCTCACACTAACCCTCGCCCTCACACGTACGCTCCCCCTAAACCATTTTCGTACCCTCACCTGGACCCTGAACCGTCCCCGTCCCCTAAACCTAACCCTAGCCCGAACCCTAACCCTAACCCTTCCCCGAAGCCTTTCCCTCACCCGTCCCCTAATCCTAACCCGTACGCACACACTAAACCGCGCCCTCACACACACGCTCGTCCTAAACCGTTGTCGTACCCTCACCTGGACCCTAAACCGTCCCCGTCCCCTAACCCTAACCGTAGCCCGAACCCTGACCCTCACCCTTCCCCGAAGCCTTCCCCTCACCCGTCCCCTAATCCTAACCCGTACGCTCACACTAACCCGCGCCCTCACACGTACGCTCCCCCTAAACCGTTGTCGTACCCTCAGCTGGACCCTAAACCGTCCCCGTCCCATAACCCTAACCCTAGCCCGAACCCTAACCCTAACACTTCCCCGAAGCCTTCCCCTCACCCGTCCCCTAATCCTAACCTGTACGCTCACACTAACCCGCGCCCTCACACGTACGGTCCCCCTAAACCATTGTCGTACCCTCACCTGGACCCTAAACCGTCCCCGTCCCCTAACCCTAACCCTAGCCCGAACCCTAACCCTAACCCTTCCCCGAAGCCTTCCCCTCACCCGTCCCCTAATCCTAATCCGTACGCTCACACTAACCCGCGCCCTCACACGTACGCTCCCCCTAAACCGTTGTCGTACCCTCACCTGTACCCTAAACCGTCCCCGTCCCCTAACCCTAACCCTAGCCCGAACCCTGACCCTCACCCTTCCCCGAAGCCTTCCCCTCACCCGTCCCCTAATCCTAACCCGTACGCTCACACTAACCCGCGCCCTCACACGTACGCTCCCCCTAAACCGTTGTCGTACCCTCACCTGGACCCTAAACCGTCCCCGTCCCCTAACCCTAACCCTAGCCCGAACCCTAACCCTAACCCTTCCCCGAAGCCTTCCCCTCACCCGTCCCCTAATCCTAACCCGTACGCTCACACTAACCCACGCCCTCACACATACCCTCCCCCTAAACCGTTGTCGTACACTCACCTGAACCCTAAACCGTCCCCGTCCCCAAACCCTAACCCTAGCCCGAACCCTAACCCTAACCCTTCACCGAAGCCTTCCCCTCACCCGTTCCCTAATCCTAACCCGTACGCTCACACTAACCCGCGCCCTCACACGTACGCTCCCGCTAAACCGTTGTCGTACCCTCACCTGGACCCTAAACCGTCCCCGTCCCCAACCCTAAACCTAAACCTAACGCTTCCCCGAAGCGTTCCCCTCACCCATCCCCTAATCCTAACCCGTACGCTCACTCTAAGCCGCGCCCTCACACGTACGCTCCCCCTAAAGCGTTGTAGTACCTCACCTGGACCCTAAACCGTCCCCGTCCCCTAACCCTAACCCTAGCCCGAACCCTAACCCTAACCCTTCCCCGAAGCCTTCCCCTCACCCGTCCCCTAATCCTAACCTGTACGCTCACACTAACCCTCGCCCTCACACGTATGCTCCCCCTAAACCGTTGTCGTACACTCACCTGGACCCTAAACCGTCCCCGCCCCCTAACCCTAACCCTAGCCCGAACCCTAACCCTAACCCTTCCCCGAAGCCTTCCCCTCACCCGTCCCCTAATCCTAACCCGTTCGCTCACACTAACCCACGCCCTCACACGTACGCTCCCCCTCAACCGTTGTCGTACCCTCACCTGGACCCTAAACTGTCCCCGTCCCCTAACCCTAACCCTAGCCCGAACCCTAAACCTAACCCTTCCCCGAAGCCTTCCCCTCACACGTCCCCTAATCCTAACCCGTACGCTCACACTAACCCGCGCCCTCACACGTAGGCTCCCCCTAAACCGTTGTCCTACCCTCAGCTGGACCCTAAACCGTCCCCGTCCCCTAACCCTAACCCTAGCCCGAACCCTAACCCTAACCCTTCCCCGAAGCCTTCCCTTCACCCGTACCCTAATCCTAACCCGTACGCTCACACTAACCCACGCCCTCACACGTACGCTCCACATAAACCGTTGTCGTACCGTCACCTGGACCCTAAACCGTCCCCGTCCCCTAACCCTACCCTAGCCCGAACCCTAACCCTAAACCTTCCCGGAAGCCTTCCCCTCACCCGTCCCCTAATCCTAACCCGTAGGCTCACACTAACCCGCGCCCTCACACGTACGCTCCCCCTAAACCGTTGTCGTACGCTCACCTGGACCCTAAACCGTCCCCATCCCCTAACCCTAACCCTAGCCCGAACCCTAACCCTAACCCTTTCCCGAAGCCATCCCCTCACCCGTCACCTAATCCTAACCCGTACGCTCACACTAACCCGTGCCCTCACACGTACGCGCCCCCTCAACCGATGTCGTACGCTCACCTGGACACTAAACCGTCCCCGTCCCCTAACCCTAAAGCTAGCCCGAACCCTAACCCTAACACTTCCCCAAAGCCTTCCCCTCACACGTCCCCTAATCCTAACCCGTAGGCTCACACTAACCCGCGCCCAAACACGTACGCTCCCCCTAAAGCGTTGTCGTACCCTCACCTGGACCCTAAACCGTCCCCGTCCCCTAACCCTAACCCTAGCCCGAACCCTAACCCTAACCCTTCCCCGGAGCCTTCCCTTCACCCGTCCCCTAATCCTAACCCGTACGCTCACACTAACCCGCGCCCTCACACGTACGCTCCCCCTCAACCGTTGTCGTACCCTCACCTGGACCCTAAACCGTCCCCGTCCCCTAACCCTAACCCGAACCCTTAACCTAACACTTCCCCGAAACCTTCCCCTCACCGTCCCCTAATCCTAACCCGTATGCTCACACTAACCCGCGCCCTCACACGTACGCTCCCCCTCAACGGTTGTCGTACCCTCACCTGGACCCTAAACCGTCCCCGTCCCCTAACCGTAACCCTACCTGAACCCTAACCCTAACCCTTTACCGAAGCCTTCCCCTCACACGTCCCCTAATCCTAACCCGTACGCTCACACTAACCCGCGCCCTAACACGTACGCTCCCCCTCAACGGTTGTCGTACCCTCACCTGGACCCAAAACCGTCCCCGTCCCCGTCCCCTAAACCTAGCCCGAACCCTAACCCTAACCCTTCCCCGAAGCCTTCCCCTCACCCGTCCCCTAATCCTAACCCGTACGCTCACATTAACCCGCGCCCTCACACGTACGCTGCCCCTAAACCGTTGTCGTACCCTCACCTGGATCCTAAACCGTCCCCATCCCCTAACACTAACCCTAGCCCGAACCCTAACCCTAACCCTTCCCCGAAGCCTTCCCCTCACCCGTCCCCTAATCCTAAACCGTACGCTCACACTAACCCTCGCCCTCACACGTACGCTCCCCCTAAACCGTTGTCGTACACTCACCTGGACCCTAAACCGTCCCCGTCGCCTAACCCTAACCCTAGCCCGAACCCTGACCCTCACACTTCCCCGAAGCCTTCCCCTCACCCGTCCCCTAATGCTAACCCGTACGCTCACACTAACGCGCGCCCTCACACGTACGCTCCCCCTAAATCGTTGTCGTACCCTCACCTGGACCATAAACCGTCCCCGTCCCCTAACCCTAAACCTAGCCCGAACCCTAACCCTAACACTTCCCCGAAGCCTTACCCTCACCCGTCCCCTAATCCTAACCCGTACGCTCACACTAACCCGCGCCCTCACACGTACGCTCCCCCTAAACCGTTGTCGTACCCTCACCTGTACCCTAAACCGTCCCCGTCCCTAACCCTAACCCTAGACCGAACCCTAACGGTAACCCTTCCCCGAAGCCTTCCCCTCACCCGTCCCCTAATCCTAACCCGTACACTCACACTAACCCGCGCCCTCACACGTACGCTCCCCCTCAACCGTTGTCGTACCCTCACCTGGACCCTAAACCGTCCCCGTCCCTTTACCCTAACCCTAACCCGAACCCTAACCCTAACCCTTCCCCGAAGCCTTCCCCTCACCCGTCCCCTAATCCTAACCCGTACGCTCACACTAACCTGCGCCCTCACACGTACGCTCCCCCTAAACCGTTGTCGTACCCTTCCTGGACCCTAAACCGTCCCCGTCCCCTAACCCTAACCCTAGCCCGAACCCTAACCCTAACCCTTCCCCGAAGCCTTCCCCTAACCCGTCCCCTAATCCTAACCCGTACACTCACACTAAACCCCGCCCTCACACGTACCCTCCCCCTAAACCGTTGTCGTTCCCTCACCTGGACCCTAAACCGTCCCCGTCCCCTAACCCTAACCCTAAACCTAACGCTTCCCCGAAGCGTTCCCCTCACCCGTCCCCTAATCCTAACCCGTACGCTCACACTAACCCACGCCCTCACACGTACCCTCCCCCTAAACCGTTGTCGTACCCTCACCTGGACCCTAAACCGTCCCCATTCCCTAACCCTAACCCTAGCCAGAACCCTAACCCTAACCCTTCCCCGAAGCCTTCCCCTCACCCGTCCCCTAATCCTAACCTGTACGCTCACACTAACCCGCGCCCTCACAGGTACGCTCCCCATAAACCGTTGTCGTACCCTCACCTAGACCCTAAACCGTCCCCGTCCCCTAACCCTAACCCGAACCCTTAACCTAACACTTCCCCGAAACCTTCCCCTCACCGTCCCCTAATCCTAACCCGTATGCTCACACTAACCCGCGCCCTCACACGTACGCTCCCCCTAAACCGTTGTCGTACACTCACCTGGACCCTAAACCGTCCCCGTCCCCTAACCCTAACCCTACCTGAACCCTAACCCTAACCCTTTCCCGAAGCCTTCCCCTCACCCGTCCCCTAATCCTAACCCGTACGCTCACACTAACCCGCGCCATAACACGTACGCTCCCCCTCAACGGTTGTCGTACCCTCACCTGGACCCAAAACCGTCCCCGTCCCCTAACCCTAACCCTAGCCCAAACCCTAACCCTAACCCTTCCCCGAAGCCTTCCCCTCACCCGTCCCCTAATCCTAACCCGTACGCTCACACTAACCCTCGCCCTCACACGTACGCTCCCCCTAAACCGTTGTCGTACACTCACCTGGACCCTAAACCGTCCCCGTCCCCTAACCCTAACCCTAGCCCGAACCCTAACCCTAACCCTTCCCCGAAGCCTTCCCCTCACCCGTCCCCTAATCCTAACCTGTACGCTCACACTAACCCTCGCCCTCACACGTACGCTCCCCCTAAACCGTTGTCGTACACTCACCTGGACCCTAAACCGTCCCCGTGCCCTAACCCTAACCCTAGCCCGAACCCTAAACCTAACCCTTTCCCGAAGCCATCCCCTCACCCGTCACCTAATCCTAACCCGTACGCTCACACTAACCCGTGCCCTCACAGGTACACGCCCCCTCAACCGATGTCGTACGCTCACCTGGACACTAAACCGTCCCCGTCCCCTAACCCTAAAGCTAGCCCGAACCCTAAACCTAACCCTTCCCCGAAGCCTTCCCCTCACCCGTCCCCTAATCCTAACCCGTAGGCTCACACTAACCCGCGCCCAAACACGTACGCTCCCCCTAAACCGTTGTCGTACCCTCACCTGGACCCTAAACCGTCCCCGTCCCCTAACCCTAACCCTAGCCCGAACCCTAACCCTAACCCTTCCCCGGAGCCTTCCCTTCACCCGTCCCCTAATCCTAACCCGTACGCTCACACTAACCCGCGCCCTCACACGTACGCTGCCCCTCAACCGTTGTCGTACCCTCACCTGGAAGCTAAACCGTCCCCGTCCCCTAACCCTAACCCTAGCCCGAACCCTAACTCTAACCCTTCCCCGAAGCCTTCCCCTCACCCGTCCCCTAATCCTAACCCGTTCGCTCACACTAACCCGCACCCTCACACGTACGCTCCCCCTCAACCGTTGTCGTACCCTCACCTGGACCCTAAAGTGTCCCCGTCCCCTAACCCTAACCCTAGCCCGAAACCTAACCCTAACCCTTCCCTGAAGCCTTCCCCTCACCCGTCCCCTAATCCTAACCCGTACGGTCACACTAACCCGCGCCCTCACACGTACGCTCCCCCTCAACCGTTGTCGTACCCTCACCTGTACCCTAAACCTTCCCCGTCCACTAACCCTAACCCTAGCCCGAACACTAACCCTCACCCTTCCCCGAAGCCTTCCCCTCACCCGTCCCCTAATCCTAACCAGTACACTCAGACTAACCCGCGCCCTCACTTACGCTCCCCCTAAACCGTTGTCGTACCCTCACCTGGACCCTAAACCGTCCTCGTCCCCTAACCCTAACCCTAGCCCGAACCCTAAACCTAACCCTTCCCCGAAGCCTTCCCCTCACACGTCCCCTAATCCTAACCCGTACGCTCACACTAACCCGCGCCCTCACACGTACGCTCCCCCTAAACCGTTTTCCTACCCTCAGCTGGACCCTAAACCGTCCCCGTCCCCTAACCCTAACCCTACCCTAACCCTAACCCTAACCCTTCCCCGAATCCTTCCCTTCACCCGTACCCTAATCCTAAGTCGTACGCTCACACTAACCCGCGCCCTCACACGTACGCTCCCCCTAAACCGTTGTCGTACCCTCACCTGGACCCTAAACCGTCCCCGTCCCCTAAACCTAACCCTAGCCCGAACCCTATCCCTAACCCTTCCCCGAAGCCTTCCCCTTACCCATCACCTAATCCTAATCCGTACGCTCACACTAAACCGCGCCCGCACACGTACGCTCCCCCTAAACCTTTGTCGTACCCTCACCTGGACCATAAACCGTCCCCGTCCCCTAACCCTAACCCTAGCCCGAACCCTAACCCTAAACCTTCCCAGAAGCCTTCCCCTCACCCGTCCCCTAATCCTAACCCATACGCTCACAGTAACCCGCGCCCTCACAGGTACGCTCCCCCTCAACCGTTGTCGTACCCTCACCTGGACCCTAAACCGTCCCCGTCCCCTAACCCTAACCCTAGCCCGAACCCTAACCCTAACCCTTACCCGAAGCCTTCCCCTCACCCGTCCCCTAATCCTAACCAGTACGCTCACAGTAACCCGCGCCCTCTCACGTACGCTCCCCCTTAACCGTTGTCGTACCTTCACCTTGACCCTAAAATGTCCCCGTCCCCTAACCCTAACCCTAGCCCTAGCCCGAACCCTAACCCTAACCCTTCCCCGAAGCCTTCCCATCACCCGTCCCCTAATCCTAACCCGTACGCTCACACTAACCCGCGCCCTCACACGTACGCTCCCCCTAAACCGCTGTCGTACCCTCACCTGGACCCTAAACCGTCCCCGTCCCCTAACCCTAACCCTAACCCAAACCCTAACCCTAACCATTCCCCGAAGCCTTCCCCTCACCCGTCCCCTAATCCTAACCCGTACGCTCACACTAACCCGCGCCCTCACACGTACGCTCCCCCTAAACTGTTGTCGTACCCTCACTTGGACCCTAAACCGTCCCCGTCCCCTAACCCTATCCCTAGCCCGAACCCTGACCCTAACCCTTCCCCGAAGCCTTCCCCTCACCCGTCCCCTAATCCTAAACCGTACGCTCACACTAACCCGCGCCCTCACACGTACGCTCCCCCTAAACCGTTGTCGTACCCTCACCTGGACACTAAACCGTCCCCGTCCCCTAACCTTAACCCTAGACCGAACCCTAACCCTAACCCTTCCCCGAAGCCTTCCCCTCAACCGTCCCCTAATCATAACCCGTACGCTCACACTAACCCGCGCCCTCACACGTACGCTCCCCCTAAACCGTTGTCGTACCCTCACCTGGACCCTAAACCGTCCCCGTCCCCTAACCCTAACCCTAGCCCGAACCCTAACCCTAACCCTTCCCCGAAGCCTTCCCCTCACCCGTCCCCTAATCGTAACCCGTACGCTCACATTAACCCACGCCCTCACACGTACGCTCCTCCTCAACCGTTGTCGTACCCTCACCTGGACCCTAAACCGTCCCCGTCCCCTTACGCTAACCCTAGCCCGAACCCTAACCCTAAACCTTCCCCGAAGCCTTCCCCTCACCCGTCCCCTAATCCTAACCCGTACGCTCACATTAACCCGCGCCCTCACACGTACGCTCCCCCTCAACCGTTGTCGTACCCTCACCTGGACCCTAAACCGTCCCCGTCCCCTTACCCTAACCCTAGCCCGAACCCCAACCCTAACCCTTCCCCGAAGCCTTCCCCTCACCCGTCCCCTAATCCTGACCCGTACGCTCACACTAAACCCCGCCCTCACACGTACGCTCCCCCTCAACCGTTGTCATACCCTCACCTGGACCCTAAACCGTCCCCATCCCCTAACCCTAACCCTAGCCCGAACCCTAACCCTAACCCTTCCCCGAAGCCTTCCCCTCACCCGTCCCCTAATCCTAACCCATACGCTCAAACTAACCCGCGCCCTCACACGTACGGTCCCCCTAAACCATTGTCGTACCCTCACCTGGACCCTAAACCATCCCCGTCCCCTAACCCTAACCCTAGCCCGAACCCTAACCCTAATGCTTCCCCGAAGCCTTCCCCTCACCCGTCACCTAATCCTAACCCGTACGCTCACACTAACCCGCGCCCTCACACGCACGCTCGCCCTAAACCGTTGTCGTACCCTCACCTGGACCCTAAACCGTCCCCGTCACCTAACACTAACCGTTGCCTGAACCCTGACCCTCACCCTTCCCCGAAGCCTTCCCCTCACCCGTCCCCTAATCCTAACCCGTACGCTCACACTAACCCGCGCCCTCACACGTACGCTCCCCCTAAACCGTTGTCGTACCCTCACCTGGACCCTAAACCGTCCCCATCCCCTAACCCTAACCCTAGCCCGAACCCTAACCCTAACCCTTCCCCGAAACCTTCCCCTCACACGTCCCCTAATCCGAACCCGTACGCTCACACTAACCCGCGCCCTCACACTTACGGTCCCCCTAAACCATTGTCGTACCCTCACCTGGACCCTAAACTGTCCCCGTCCCCTAACCCTAACCCTAGCTCGAACCCTAACCCTAACCCTTCCCCGAAGCGTTCCCCTCACCCGTCCCCTAATCCTAACCCGTACGCTCACACTAACCCGCGCCCTCACACGTACGCTCCCCCCAAACCGTTGTCGTACCCTCACCTGGACCCTAAACCGTCCCCGTCCCCTAACCCTAACCCTAGCCCGAACCCTAACCCTAACCCTTCCCCGAAGCCATCCCCTCACCCGTTCCCTAATCCTAACCCGTACGCTCACACTAACCCGCGCCCTCAAACGTACGCGGCCCCTAAACCGTTGTCGTACCCTCACCTGGACCCTAAACCGTCCCCGTAACCTAACCTTAACCCTAGCCAGAACCCTAACCCTAACCCTTCCCCGAAGCCTTCCCCTCACCCGTCCCCTAATCCTAACCCGTACGCTCACACTAACCCGCGCCCTCACAAGTACGCTCCCCCTAAACCATTGTCGTACCCTCACCTGGACCCTAAACCATCCCCGTCCCCTAACCCTAACCCTAGCCCGAACCCTAACCCTAATGCTTCCACGAAGCCTTCCCCTCACCCGTCCCCTAATCCTAACCTGTACGCTCACACTAACCCACGCGCTCACACGTACGCTCCCCCTAAACCGTTGTTGTACCCTCACCTGGACCCTAAACCGTTCCCGTCCCCTAACCCTAACCCTAGCCCGAACCCTAATCCTAACGCTTCCCCGAAGCCTTCCCCTCACCCGTCCCCTAATCGTAAACCGTACGCTCACATTAACCCGCGCCCTCACACGTACGCTCCCCCTCAACCGTTGTCGTACCCTCACCTGGACCCTAAACCGTCCCCGTCCCTTTACCCTAACCCTAGCCCGAACCCTAACCCTAACACTTCCCCGAAGCCTTCCCCTCACCCGTCCCCTAATCCTAACCTGTACGCTCACACTAACCCGCGCCCTCACACGTACGGTCCCCCTAAACCGTTGTCGTACCCTCACCTGGACCCTAAACCGTCCCCGTCCCCTAACCCTAACCCTAGCCCGAACCCTAACCCTAACCCTTCCCCGAAGCCTTCCCCTCACCCGTCCCCTAATCCTAACCCGTACGCTCACACTAACCCGCGCCCTCACACGTACGCTCCCCCTAAACCGTTGTCGTACCCTCACCTGGACCCTAAACCGTCCCCGTCCCCTAACCCTAACCCTAGCCCGAACCCTGACCCTCACCCTTCCCCGAAGTCTTCCCCTCACCCGTCCCCTAATCCTAACCCGTACGCTCACACTAACCCGCGCCCTCACACGTACGCTCCCCCTAAACCGTTGTCGTACCCTCACCTGGACCCTAAACCGTCCCCGTCCCCTAACCCTAACCCTAGCCCGAACCCTAACCCTAACCCTTCCCCGAAGCCTTCCCCTCACCCGTCCCCTAATCCTAACCCGTACGCTCACACTAACCCACGCCCTCACACGTACCCTCCCCCTAAACCGTTGTCGTACACTCACCTGGACCCTAAACCGTCCCCGTCCCCAAACCCTAACCCTAGCCCGAACCCTAACCCTAACCCTTCCCCGAAGCCTTCCCCTCACCCGTTCCCTAATCCTAACCCGTACGCTCACACTAACCCGCGCCCTCACACGTACGCTCCCGCTAAACCGTTGTCGTACCCTCACCTGGACCCTAAACCGTCCCCGTCCCCAACCCTAAACCTAAACCTAACGCTTCCCCGAAGCGTTCCCCTCACCCGTCCCCTAATCCTAACCCGTACGCTCACTCTAAGCCGCACCCTCACACGTACGCTCCCCCTAAAGCGTTGTAGTACCTCACCTGGACCCTAAACCGTCCCCGTCCCCTAACCCTAACCCTAGCCCGAACCCTAACCCTAACCCTTCCCTGAAGCCTTCCCCTCACCCGTCCCCTAATCCTAACCCGTACGCTCAATCTAACCCGCGCCCTCACACGTACAGTCCCCCTAAACCGTTTTCGTACCCTCACCTGGACCCTAAACCGTCCCCGTCCCCTAACCCTAACCCTAGACCGAACCCTAACCCTAACCCATCCCCGAAGCCTTCCCCTCACCCGTCCCCTAATCCTAACCCGTACGCTCACACTAACCCGCGCCCTCACACGTACCCTCCCCCTAACCGTTGTCGTACCCTCACCTGGACCCTAAACCGTCCCCGTCCCCAAACCCTAACCCTAGCCCGAACCCTGACCCTCACCCTTCCCCGAAGCCTTCCCCTCACCCGTCTTCTAATCCTAACTCGTACGCTCACACTAACCCGCGCTCTCATACGTACGCTCCCCCTCAACCGTTCTCGTACCCTCACCTGGACCCTAAACCGTCCCCGTCCCCTAACCCTAACCCTAGCCCGAACCCTAACCCTAACCCTTCCCCGAAGCCTTCCCCTCACCCGTCCCCTAATCCTAACCCGTACGCTCACACTAACCGCGCCCTAACACGTACGCTCCCCCTCAATCGTTGTCGTACCCTCACCTGGACCCAAAACCGTCCCCGTCCACGTCCCCTAACCCTAGCCCGAACCCTAACCCTAACCCTTCGCCGAAGCCTACCCCTCACCCGTCCCCTAATCCTAACCCGTACGCTGACACTAACCCGCGCCCTCACACGTACGCTCCCCCTAAACCGTTGTCATACCCTCACCTGGACCCTAAACCGTCCCCATCCCCTAATCCTAACCCTAGCCCGAACCCTAACCCTAACCCTTCCCCGAAGCCTTCCCCTCACCCGTCCCCTAATCCTAACCCGTACGCTCACACTAACCCTCGCCCTCACACGTACGCTCCCCTTAACCGTTGTCGTACCCTCACCTGGACCCTAAACCGTCCCCGTCCCCTAACCCTAACCCTAGCCCGAACCCTAACCCTAACCCTTCCCCGAAGCCTTCCCCTCACCCGTCCCCTAATCCTAACCCGTACGCTCACACTAACCCTCGCCCTCACACGTACGCTCCCCCTAAACCGTTGTCGTACACTCACCTGGACCCTAAACCGTCCCCGTCCCCTAACCCTAACCCTAGCCCGAACCCTAACCCTAACCCTTCCCCGAAGCCTTCCCCTCACCCGTCCCCTAATCCTAACCTGTACGCTCACACTAACCCTCGCCCTCACACGTACGCTCCCCCTAAACCGTTGTCGTACACTCACCTGGACCCTAAACCGTCCCCGTGCCCTAACCCTAACCCTAGCCCGAACCCTAAACCTAACCCTTTCCCGAAGCCATCCCCTCACCCGTCACCTAATCCTAACCCGTACGCTCACACTAACCCGTGCCCTCACAGGTACACGCCCCCTCAACCGATGTCGTACGCTCACCTGGACACTAAACCGTCCCCGTCCCCTAACCCTAAAGCTAGCCCGAACCCTAAACCTAACCCTTCCCCGAAGCCTTCCCCTCACCCGTCCCCTAATCCTAACCCGTAGGCTCACACTAACCCGCGCCCAAACACGTACGCTCCCCCTAAACCGTTGTCGTACCCTCACCTGGACCCTAAACCGTCCCCGTCCCCTAACCCTAACCCTAGCCCGAACCCTAACCCTAACCCTTCCCCGGAGCCTTCCCTTCACCCGTCCCCTAATCCTAACCCGTACGCTCACACTAACCCGCGCCCTCACACGTACGCTGCCCCTCAACCGTTGTCGTACCCTCACCTGGAACCTAAACCGTCCCCGTCCCCTAACCCTAACCCTAGCCCGAACCCTAACTCTAACCCTTCCCCGAAGCCTTCCCCTCACCCGTCCCCTAATCCTAACCCGTTCGCTCACACTAACCCGCACCCTCACACGTACGCTCCCCCTCAACCGTTGTCGTACCCTCACCTGGACCCTAAAGTGTCCCCGTCCCCTAACCCTAACCCTAGCCCGAAACCTAACCCTAACCCTTCCCTGAAGCCTTCCCCTCACCCGTCCCCTAATCCTAACCCGTACGGTCACACTAACCCGCGCCCTCACACGTACGCTCCCCCTCAACCGTTGTCGTACCCTCACCTGTACCCTAAACCTTCCCCGTCCACTAACCCTAACCCTAGCCCGAACACTAACCCTCACCCTTCCCCGAAGCCTTCCCCTCACCCGTCCCCTAATCCTAACCAGTACACTCAGACTAACCCGCGCCCTCACTTACGCTCCCCCTAAACCGTTGTCGTACCCTCACCTGGACCCTAAACCGTCCTCGTCCCCTAACCCTAACCCTAGCCCGAACCCTAAACCTAACCCTTCCCCGAAGCCTTCCCCTCACACGTCCCCTAATCCTAACCCGTACGCTCACACTAACCCGCGCCCTCACACGTACGCTCCCCCTAAACCGTTTTCCTACCCTCAGCTGGACCCTAAACCGTCCCCGTCCCCTAACCCTAACCCTACCCTAACCCTAACCCTAACCCTTCCCCGAATCCTTCCCTTCACCCGTACCCTAATCCTAAGTCGTACGCTCACACTAACACGCGCCCTCACACGTACGCTCCCCCTAAACCGTTGTCGTACCCTCACCTGGACCCTAAACCGTCCCCGTCCCCTAAACCTAACCCTAGCCCGAACCCTATCCCTAACCCTTCCCCGAAGCCTTCCCCTTACCCATCACCTAATCCTAATCCGTACGCTCACACTAAACCGCGCCCGCACACGTACGCTCCCCCTAAACCTTTGTCGTACCCTCACCTGGACCATAAACCGTCCCCGTCCCCTAACCCTAACCCTAGCCCGAACCCTAACCCTAAACCTTCCCAGAAGCCTTCCCCTCACCCGTCCCCTAATCCTAACCCATACGCTCACAGTAACCCGCGCCCTCACAGGTACGCTCCCCCTCAACCGTTGTCGTACCCTCACCTGGACCCTAAACCGTCCCCGTCCCCTAACCCTAACCCTAGCCCGAACCCTAACCCTAACCCTTACCCGAAGCCTTCCCCTCACCCGTCCCCTAATCCTAACCAGTACGCTCACAGTAACCCGCGCCCTCTCACGTACGCTCCCCCTTAACCGTTGTCGTACCTTCACCTTGACCCTAAAATGTCCCCGTCCCCTAACCCTAACCCTAGCCCTAGCCCGAACCCTAACCCTAACCCTTCCCCGAAGACTTCCCATCACCCGTCCCCTAATCCTAACCCGTACGCTCACACTAACCCGCGCCCTCACACGTACGCTCCCCCTAAACCGCTGTCGTACCCTCACCTGGACCCTAAACCGTCCCCGTCCCCTAACCCTAACCCTAACCCAAACCCTAACCCTAACCATTCCCCGAAGCCTTCCCCTCACCCGTCCCCTAATCCTAACCCGTACGCTCACACTAACCCGCGCCCTCACACGTACGCTCCCCCTAAACTGTTGTCGTACCCTCACTTGGACCCTAAACCGTCCCCGTCCCCTAACCCTATCCCTAGCCCGAACCCTGACCCTAACCCTTCCCCGAAGCCTTCCCCTCACCCGTCCCCTAATCCTAAACCGTACGCTCACACTAACCCGCGCCCTCACACGTACGCTCCCCCTAAACCGTTGTCGTACCCTCACCTGGACACTAAACCGTCCCCGTCCCCTAACCTTAACCCTAGACCGAACCCTAACCCTAACCCTTCCCCGAAGCCTTCCCCTCAACCGTCCCCTAATCATAACCCGTACGCTCACACTAACCCGCGCCCTCACACGTACGCTCCCCCTAAACCGTTGTCGTACCCTCACCTGGACCCTAAACCGTCCCCGTCCCCTAACCCTAACCCTAGCCCGAACCCTAACCCTAACCCTTCCCCGAAGCCTTCCCCTCACCCGTCCCCTAATCGTAACCCGTACGCTCACATTAACCCGCGCCCTCACACGTACGCTCCTCCTCAACCGTTGTCGTACCCTCACCTGGACCCTAAACCGTCCCCGTCCCCTTACGCTAACCCTAGCCCGAACCCTAACCCTAAACCTTCCCCGAAGCCTTCCCCTCACCCGTCCCCTAATCCTAACCCGTACGCTCACATTAACCCGCGCCCTCACACGTACGCTCCCCCTCAACCGTTGTCGTACCCTCACCTGGACCCTAAACCGTCCCCGTCCCCTTACCCTAACCCTAGCCCGAACCCCAACCCTAACCCTTCCCCGAAGCCTTCCCCTCACCCGTCCCCTAATCCTGACCCGTACGCTCACACTAAACCCCGCCCTCACACGTACGCTCCCCCTCAACCGTTGTCATACCCTCACCTGGACCCTAAACCGTCCCCATCCCCTAACCCTAACCCTAGCCCGAACCCTAACCCTAACCCTTCCCCGAAGCCTTCCCCTCACCCGTCCCCTAATCCTAACCCATACGCTCAAACTAACCCGCGCCCTCACACGTACGGTCCCCCTAAACCATTGTCGTACCCTCACCTGGACCCTAAACCATCCCCGTCCCCTAACCCTAACCCTAGCCCGAACCCTAACCCTAATGCTTCCCCGAAGCCTTCCCCTCACCCGTCACCTAATCCTAACCCGTACGCTCACACTAACCCGCGCCCTCACACGCACGCTCGCCCTAAACCGTTGTCGTACCCTCACCTGGACCCTAAACCGTCCCCGTCACCTAACACTAACCGTTGCCTGAACCCTGACCCTCACCCTTCCCCGAAGCCTTCCCCTCACCCGTCCCCTAATCCTAACCCGTACGCTCACACTAACCCGCGCCCTCACACGTACGCTCCCCCTAAACCGTTGTCGTACCCTCACCTGGACCCTAAACCGTCCCCATCCCCTAACCCTAACCCTAGCCCGAACCCTAACCCTAACCCTTCCCCGAAACCTTCCCCTCACACGTCCCATAATCCGAACCCGTACGCTCACACTAACCCGCGCCCTCACACTTACGGTCCCCCTAAACCATTGTCGTACCCTCACCTGGACCCTAAACTGTCCCCGTCCCCTAACCCTAACCCTAGCTCGAACCCTAACCCTAACCCTTCCCCGAAGCGTTCCCCTCACCCGTCCCCTAATCCTAACCCGTACGCTCACACTAACCCGCGCCCTCACACGTACGCTCCCCCTAAACCGTTGTCGTACCCTCACCTGGACCCTAAACCGTCCCCGTCCCCTAACCCTAACCCTAGCCCGAACCCTAACCCTAACCCTTCCCCGAAGCCATCCCCTCACCCGTTCCCTAATCCTAACCCGTACGCTCACACTAACCCGCGCCCTCAAACGTACGCGGCCCCTAAACCGTTGTCGTACCCTCACCTGGACCCTAAACCGTCCCCGTAACCTAACCTTAACCCTAGCCAGAACCCTAACCCTAACCCTTCCCCGAAGCCTTCCCCTCACCCGTCCCCTAATCCTAACCCGTACGCTCACACTAACCCGCGCCCTCACAAGTACGCTCCCCCTAAACCATTGTCGTACCCTCACCTGGACCCTAAACCATCCCCGTCCCCTAACCCTAACCCTAGCCCGAACCCTAACCCTAATGCTTCCACGAAGCCTTCCCCTCACCCGTCCCCTAATCCTAACCTGTACGCTCACACTAACCCACGCGCTCACACGTACGCTCCCCCTAAACCGTTGTTGTACCCTCACCTGGACCCTAAACCGTTCCCGTCCCCTAACCCTAACCCTAGCCCGAACCCTAATCCTAACGCTTCCCCGAAGCCTTCCCCTCACCCGTCCCCTAATCGTAAACCGTACGCTCACATTAACCCGCGCCCTCACACGTACGCTCCCCCTCAACCGTTGTCGTACCCTCACCTGGACCCTAAACCGTCCCCGTCCCTTTACCCTAACCCTAGCCCGAACCCTAACCCTAACACTTCCCCGAAGCCTTCCCCTCACCCGTCCCCTAATCCTAACCTGTACGCTCACACTAACCCGCGCCCTCACACGTACGGTCCCCCTAAACCGTTGTCGTACCCTCACCTGGACCCTAAACCGTCCCCGTCCCCTAACCCTAACCCTAGCCCGAACCCTAACCCTAACCCTTCCCCGAAGCCTTCCCCTCACCCGTCCCCTAATCCTAACCCGTACGCTCACACTAACCCGCGCCCTCACACGTACGCTCCCCCTAAACCGTTGTCGTACCCTCACCTGGACCCTAAACCGTCCCCGTCCCCTAACACTAACCCTAGCCCGAACCCTGACCCTCACCCTTCCCCGAAGTCTTCCCCTCACCCGTCCCCTAATCCTAACCCGTACGCTCACACTAACCCGCGCCCTCACACGTACGCTCCCCCTAAACCGTTGTCGTACCCTCACCTGGACCCTAAACCGTCCCCGTCCCCTAACCCTAACCCTAGCCCGAACCCTAACCCTAACACTTCCCCGAAGCCTTCCCCTCACCCGTCCCCTAATCCTAACCCGTACGCTCACACTAACCCACGCCCTCACACGTACCCTCCCCCTAAACCGTTGTCGTACACTCACCTGGACCCTAAACCGTCCCCGTCCCCAAACCCTAACCCTAGCCCGAACCCTAACCCTAACCCTTCCCCGAAGCCTTCCCCTCACCCGTTCCCTAATCCTAACCCGTACGCTCACACTAACCCGCGCCCTCACACGTACGCTCCCGCTAAACCGTTGTCGTACCCTCACCTGGACCCTAAACCGTCCCCGTCCCCAACCCTAAACCTAAACCTAACGCTTCCCCGAAGCGTTCCCCTCACCCGTCCCCTAATCCTAACCCGTACGCTCACTCTAAGCCGCACCCTCACACGTACGCTCCCCCTAAAGCGTTGTAGTACCTCACCTGGACCCTAAACCGTCCCCGTCCCCTAACCCTAACCCTAGCCCGAACCCTAACCCTAACCCTTCCCTGAAGCCTTCCCCTCACCCGTCCCCTAATCCTAACCCGTACGCTCAATCTAACCCGCGCCCTCACACGTACAGTCCCCCTAAACCGTTTTCGTACCCTCACCTGGACCCTAAACCGTCCCCGTCCCCTAACCCTAACCCTAGACCGAACCCTAACCCTAACCCATCCCCGAAGCCTTCCCCTCACCCGTCCCCTAATCCTAACCCGTACGCTCACACTAACCCGCGCCCTCACACGTACCCTCCCCCTAACCGTTGTCGTACCCTCACCTGGACCCTAAACCGTCCCCGTCCCCAAACCCTAACCCTAGCCCGAACCCTGACCCTCACCCTTCCCCGAAGCCTTCCCCTCACCCGTCTTCTAATCCTAACTCGTACGCTCACACTAACCCGCGCCCTCATACGTACGCTCCCCCTCAACCGTTCTCGTACCCTCACCTGGACCCTAAACCGTCCCCGTCCCCTAACCCTAACCCTAGCCCGAACCCTAACCCTAACCCTTCCCCGAAGCCTTCCCCTCACCCGTCCCCTAATCCTAACCCGTACGCTCACACTAACCGCGCCCTAACACGTACGCTCCCCCTCAATCGTTGTCGTACCCTCACCTGGACCCAAAACCGTCCCCGTCCACGTCCCCTAACCCTAGCCCGAACCCTAACCCTAACCCTTCGCCGAAGCCTACCCCTCACCCGTCCCCTAATCCTAACCCGTACGCTGACACTAACCCGCGCCCTCACACGTACGCTCCCCCTAAACCGTTGTCATACCCTCACCTGGACCCTAAACCGTCCCCATCCCCTAATCCTAACCCTAGCCCGAACCCTAACCCTAACCCTTCCCCGAAGCCTTCCCCTCACCCGTCCCCTAATCCTAACCCGTACGCTCACACTAACCCTCGCCCTCACACGTACGCTCCCCTTAACCGTTGTCGTACCCTCACCTGGACCCTAAACCGTCCCCGTCCCCTAACCCTAACCCTAGCCCGAACCCTAACCCTAAACCTTCCCCGAAGCCTTCCCCTCACCCGTCCCCTAATCCTAACCCGTACGCTCACACTAACCCGCGCCCTCAAACGTACGCGCCCCCTAAACCGTTGTCGTACCCTCACCTGGACCCTAAACCGTCCCCGTCCCCTAACCCTAACCCTAGCCCGAACCCTAATCCTAACCATTCCCCGAAGCCTTCCCCTCACCCGTCCCCTAATCCTAACCCGTACGCTCACACTAATCCGCGCCCTCACACGTACGCTCCCCCTAAACCATTGTCGTACCCTCACCTGGACCCTAAACCATCCCCGTCCCCTAACCCTAACCCTAGCCCGAACCCTAACCCTAACGCTTCGCCGAAGCCTTCCCCTCACCCGTCCCCTAATCCTAACCCGTACGCTCACACTAACCCACGCCCTCACACGTACGCTCCCCCTAAACCGTTGTCGTACCCTCACCTGGACCCTAAACCGTCCCCGTCCCCTAACCCTAACCCTAGCACGAACCCTAACCCTAACCCTTCCCCGAAGCCTTCCCCTCAGCCGTCCCCTAATCCTAACCCGTACGCTTACACTAACCCGCGCCGTCACACGTACGCTCCCCTTAAACCGTTGTCGTGCCCTCACCTGGACCCTAAACCGTCCCCGTTCCCTAACCCTAACCCTAGCCCGAACCGTAACCCTAACCCTTCCCCGAAGCCTTCCCTTCACCCGTCCCCTAATCCTAACCCGTACGCTCAATCTAACCCGCGCCTTCACACGTACGGTCCCCCTAAACCGTTGTCGTACCCTCACCTGGACCCTAAACCGTCCCCGTCCCCTAACCCTAACCCTAGCCCGAACCCTAACCCTAACCCTTCCCCGAAGCCTTCCCCTCACCCGTCCCCTAATCCTAACCCGTACGCTCACACTAACCTGCGCTCTCACACGTACCCTCCCCCTAAACCGTTGTCGTACCCTCACCTGGACCCTAAACCGTCCCCGTCCCCTAACCCTAACCTTAGCCCGAACCCTGACCCTCACCCTTCCCCGAAGCCTTCCCCTCACCCGTCTTCTAATCCTAACCCGTACGCTCACACTAACCCGCGCCCTCATACGTACGCTCCCCCTAAACCGTTGTCGTACCCTCACCTGGACCCTAAACCGTCCCCGTCCCCAACCCTAACCCTAAACCTAACGCTTCCCCGAAGCGTTCCCCTCACCCGTCCCCTAATCCTAACCCGTACGCTCACACTAACCCACGCCCTCACACGTACGCTTCCCCTAAACCGTTGTCGAATCCTCACCTGGACCCTAAACCGTCCCCGTCCCATAACCCTAACCCTAGCCCGAACCCTGACCCTCACCCTTCCCCGAAGCCTTCCCCTCACCCGTCCCCTAATCCTAACCCGTACGCTCACACTAACCCGCGCCCTCACACGTACGCTCCCCCTAAAGCGTTGTCGTACCCTCAACTGGACCCTAAACCGTCCCCGTCCCCTAACCCTAACCCTAGCCCGAACCCTAACCCTAACGCTTCGCCGAAGCCTTCCCCTCACCCGTCCCCTAATCCTAACCCGTACGCTCACACTAAGCCACGCCCACACACGTACGCTCCCCCAAAACCGTTGTCGTACCCTCACCTGGACCCTAAACCGTCCCCGTCCCCTAACCCTAACCCTAGCCCGAACCCTAACCCTAACCCTTCCCCGAAGCCTTCCCCTCACCCGTCCCCTAATCCTAACCCATACGCTCACACTAACCCGCGCCCTCACACGTACGCTCCCCTTAAACCGTTGTCGTACCCTCACCTGGACCCTAAACCGTCCCCGTCCCCTAAACCTAACCCTAGCCCGAACCCTGACCCTCACCCTTCCCCGAAGCCTTCCCCTCACCCGTCCCCTAATCCTAACCCGTACGCTCACACTAACCCGCGCCCTCACACGTACGCTCCCCCTAAAGCGTTGTCGTACCCTGACCTGGACCCTAAACCGTCCCCGTCCCCTAACTCTAACCCTAGCCCGAACCCTAACCCTAACCCTTCCCCGAAGCCTTCCCTTCACCCGTCCCCTAATCCTAACCCGTACGCTCAATCTAACCCGCGCCCTCACACGTACCCTCCCCCTAAACCGTTGTCGTACCCTCACCTGGACCCTAAACCGTCCCCGTCCCATAACCCTAACCCTAGCCCGAACCCTGACCCTCACCCTTCCCCGAAGCCTTCCCCTCACCCGTCCCCTAATCCTAACCCGTACGCTCACACTAACCCGCGCCCTCATACGTACGCTCCCCCTCAACCGTTCTCGTATCCTCACCTGGACCCTAAACCGTCCCCGTCCCCTAACCCTAACCCTAGCCCGAACCCTAACCCTAACCCTTCCCCGAAGCCTTCCCCTCACCCGTCCCCTAATCCTAACCCGTACGCTCACACTAACCTGCGCCCTAACACGTACGGTCCCCCTCAACCGTTGCCGTACCCTCACCTGGACCCTAAACCGTCCCCGTCCCCTAACCCTAACCCTAGCCCGAACCCTAAACCTAACCCTTCCCCGAAGCCTTCCCCTCACCCGTCCCCTAATCCTAACCCGTACGCTCACACTAACCCACGCCCTCACACGTACGCTCCCCCTAAACCGTTGTCGTACCCTCACCTGGACCCTAAACCGTCCCCGTCCCCTAACCCTAACCCTAGCCCGAACCCTAAGAGTAACCCTTCCCCGAAGGCTTCCCCTCACCCGTCCCCTAATCCTAACCCATACGCTCACACTAACCCGCGCCCTCACACGTACGCTCACCCTCAACCGTTGTCGTACCCTCACCTGGACCCTAAACCGTCCCCGTCCCCTAACCCTAACCCTAGCCCGAACCCTAACCCTATCCCTTCCCCGAAGCCATCCCCTCACCCGTCCCCTAATCCTAACCCGTACACTCACACTAACCCGCGCCCCCACACGTACGCTCCCCCTAAACCGTTGTCGTACCCTCACCTGGACCCTAAACCGTCCCCGTCCCTTAACCCTAACCCTAGCCTGAACCCTTACCCTAACCCTTCCCCGAAGCCTTCCCCTCACCCGTCCCCTAATCCTAACCCGTTCGCTCACACTAAACCACGCCCTCACACGTACGCTCCCCCTAAACCTTTGTCGTACCCTCACCTGGACTCTAAACCGTCCCCGTCCCCTAACCCTAACCATAGCCCGAACCCTAACCCTAACCCTTCCCCGAAGCGTTCCCCTCACCCGTCCCCTAATCCTAACCCATACGCTCACACTAACCCGCGCCCTCACACGTATGCTCCCCCTCAACCGTTGTCGTACCATCACCTGGACCCTAAACCGTCCCCGTCCCCTAACCCTAACCCTAGCCCGAACCCTAACCCTAACCCTTCCCCGAAGCCTTCCCCTCACCCGTCCCCTAATCCTAACCCGTACGCTCAAACTAACCCGCGCCCTCACACGTACGTTCCCCCTAAACCGTTGTCGTACCCTCACCTGGACCCTAAACCGTCCCCGAACCCTAACCCTAACCCTAGCCCGAACCCTAACCCTAACCCTTCCCCGAAGCCTTCCCCTCACCCGTCCCCAAATCGTAACCCGTACGCTCACACTAACTTGTGCCCTCACACGTACGCTCCCCCTAAACCGTTGTCGTACCCTCACCTGGACCCTAAACCGTTCCCGTCGCCTAACCCTAACCCTAGCCCGAACCCTGACCCTCACACTTCCCCGAAGCCTTCCCCTCACCCGTCCCCTAATCCTAACCCGTACGCTCACACTAACCTGCGCCCTCACACGTACGCTCCCCCTAAACCGTTGTCGTACCCTCACCTGGACCCTAAACCGTCCCCGTCCCCTAACCCTAACCCTAGCCCGAACCCTAACCCTAACCCTTCCCCGAAGCCTTCCCCTCACCCGTCCCCTAATCCTAACCCGTACGCTCACACTAACCCGCGCCCTCACACGTACGCTCCCCCTAAACCATTGTCGTACCCTCACCTGGACCCTAAACCGTCCCCGTCCCCTAACCCTAGACCTACCCCGAACCCTAACCCTAAACCTTCCCAGAAGCCTTCCCCTCACCCGTCCCCTAATCCTAACCCGTACGCTCACATTAACCCCCGCCCTCACACGTACACTCCCCCTCAACCGTTGTCGTACCCTCACCTGGACCCTAAACCGTCCCCATCCCCTAACCCTAACCCTAGCCCGAATCCTAACCCTAACCCTTCCCCGAAGCCTTCCCCTCACCCGTCCCCTAATCCTAACCCGTACGCTCACACTAACCCGCGCCCTCAAACGTACGTGCCCCCTATACCGTTGTCGTACCCTCACCTGGACCCTAAACCGTCCCCGTCCCCTAACCCTAGCCCAAACCCTAACCCTAACCCTTCCCCGAAGCCTTCCCCTCACCCGTCCCCTAATCCTAACCCGTACGCTCACACTAACCCGCGCCCTCACACGTACGCTCCCCCTAAACCATTGTCGTACCCTCACCTGGACCCTAAACCATCCCCGTCCCCTAACCCTAACCCTAGCCCGAACCCTAACCCTAACGCTTCGCCGAAGCCTTCCCCTCACCCGTCCCCTAATCCTAACCCGTACGCTCACACTAACCCACGCCCTCACACGTACGCTCCCCCTAAACCGTTGTCGTACCCTCACCTGGACCCTAAACCGTCCCCGTCCCCTAACCCTAACCCTAGCCCGAACCCTGACCCTATCCCTTCCCCGAAGCCTTCCCCTCACCCGTCCCCTAATCCTAAACCGTACTCTCACACTAACCCGCGCCCTCACACGTACGCTCCCCTTAAACCGTTGTCATACCCTCACCTGGACCCTAAACCGTCCCCGTACCCTCAACCTAACCCTAGCCCGAACCCTGACCCTCACCCTTCCCCAAAGCCTTCCCCTCACCCGTCCCCTAATCCTAACCCGTACGCTCACACTAACCTGCGCCCTCACACGTACGCTCCCCCTAAAGCGTTGTCATACCCTCACCTGGACCCTAAACCGTCCCCGTCCCCTAACCCTAACCCTAGCCCGAAACCTAACCCTAACCCTTCCCCGAAGCCTTCCCTTCACCCGTCCCCTAATCCTAACCCGTACGCTCAATCTAACCCGCGCCCTCACACGTACGGTCCCCCTAAACCGTTGTCGTACCCTGACATGGACCCTAAACCGTCCCCATCCCCTAACCCTAACCCTAGCCCGAACCCTAACCCTAACCCTTCCCCGAAGCCTTCCCCTCACCCGTCCCCTAATCCTAACCCGTACGCTCACACTAACCCGCGCCCTCACACGTACCCTCCCCCTAAACCGTTGTCGTACCCTCACCTGGACCCTAAACCATCCCCGTCCCCTAACCCTAACCCTAGCCCGAACCCTGACCCTCACCCTTCCCCGAAGCCTTCCCCTCACCCGTCTTCGAATCCTAACCCGTACGCTCACAATAACCTGCGCCCTCATACGTACGCTCCCCCTCAACCGTTCTCGTATCCTCACCTGGACCCTAAACCGTCCCCGTCCCCTAACCCTAACCCTAGCCTGAACCCTAACCCTAACCCTTCCCCGAAGCCTTCCCCTCACCCGTCCCCTAATCCTAACCCGTACGCTCAGACTAACCCGCGCCCTAACACGTACCCTCCCCATCAACCGTTGTCGTACCCTCACCTGGACCTAAAACCGTCCCCGTCCCCGTCCCCTAACCCTAGCCCGAACCCTAACCCTAACCCTTCCTCGAAGCCTTCCCCTCACCCGTCCCCTAATCCTAACCTGTACGCTCACACTAACCCGCGCCCTCACACGGACGCTCCCCCTAAACCGTTGTCGTACCCTCACCTGGACCCTAAACCGTCCCCGTCCCCTAACCCTAACCCTATCCCGAACCCTAACCCTAACCCTTCCCCGAAGCCTTCCCCTCACCCGTCCCCTAATCCTAACCCGTACGCTCACACTAACCCGCGCCCTCACACGTACGCTCCCCCTAAACCGTTGTCGTACCCTCACCTGGACCCTAAACCGTCCCCGTCCCCTAACCCTAACCCTACCCCGAACCCTAACCCTAAACCTTCCCAGAAGCCTTCCCCTCACCCGTCCCCTAATCCTAAACCGTACGCTCACATTAACCCCCGCCCTCACACGTACACTCCCCCTCAACCGTTGTCGTACCCTCACCTGGACCCTAAACCGTCCCCATCCCCTAACCCTAACCCTAGCCCGAACCCTAACCCTAACCCTTCCCCGAAGCCTTCCCCTCACCCGTCCCCTAATCCTAACCCGTACGCTCACACTAACCCGCGCCCTCACACGTACGCTCCCCCTAAACCATTGTCGTACCCTCACCTGGACCCTAAACCATCCCCGTCCCCTAACCCTAACCCTAGCCCGAACCCTAACCCTAACGCTTCGCCGAAGCCTTCCCCTCACCCGTCCCCTAATCCTAACCCGTATGCTCACACTAACCCACGCCCTCACACGTACGCTCCCCCTAAACCGTTGTCGTACGCTCACGTGGACCCTAAACCGTCCCCGTCCCCTAACCCTAACCCTAGCCCGAACCCTAACCCTAACCCTTCCCCGAAGCCTTCCCCTCACCCGTCCCCTAATCCTAAACCGTACTCTCACACTAACCCGCGCCCTCACACGTACGCTCCCCTTAAACCGTTGTCATACCCTCACCTGGACCCTAAACCGTCCCCGTACCCTCAACCTAACCCTAGCCCGAACCCTGACCCTCACCTTTCCCCAAAGCCTTCCCCTCACCCGTCCCCTAATCCTAACCCGTACGCTCACACTAACCCGCGCCCTCACACGTACGCTCCCCCTAAAGCGTTGTCGTACCCTCACCTGGACCCTAAACCGTCCCCGTCCCCTAACCCTAACCCTAGCCCGAAACCTAACCCTAACCCTTCCCCGAAGCCTTCCCTTCACCCGTCCCCTAATCCTAACCCGTACGCTCAATCTAACCCGCGCCCTCAAACGTACGGTCCCCCTAAACCGTTGTCGTACCCTCACCTGGACCCTAAACCGTCCCCGTCCCCTAACCCTAACCTTAGCCCGAACCCTAACCCTAACCCTTCCCCGAAGCCTTCCCCTCACCTGTCCCCTAATCCTAACCCGTACGCTCACACTAACCCGCGCCCTCACACGTACCCTCCCCCTAAACCGTTGTCGTACCCTCACCTGGACCATAAACCGTCCCCGTCCCCTAACCCTAACCCTAGCCCGAACCGTGACCCTCACCCTTCCCCGAAGCCTTCCCCTCACGCGTCTTCTAATCCTAACCCGTACGCTCACACTAACCCGCGCCCTCATACGTACGCTCCCCCTCAACCGTTCTCGTATCCTCACCTGGACCCTAAACCGTCCCCGTCCCCTAACCCTAACCCTAGCCTGAACCCTAACCCTAACCCTTCCCCGAAGCCTTCCCCTCACCCGTCCCCTAATCCTAACCCGTACGCTCACACTAACCCGCGCCCTAACATGTACGCTCCCCCTCAACCGTTGTCGTACCCTCACCTGGACCTAAAACCGTCCCCGTCCCCGTCCCCTAACCCTAGCCCGAACCCTAACCCTAACCCTTCCTCGAAGCCTTCCCCTCACCCGTCCCCTAATCCTAACCTGTACGCTCACACTAACCCGCGCCCTCACACGTACGCTCCCCCTAAACCGTTGTCGTACCCTCACCTGGACCCTAAACCGTCCCCGTCCCCTAACCCTAACCCGAACCCTTAACCTAACACTTCCCCGAAACCTTCCCCTCACCGTCCCCTAATCCTAACCCGTATGCTCACACTAACACGCGCCCTCACACGTACGCTCCCCCTAAACCGTTGTCGTACACTCACCTGGACCCTAAACCGTCCCCGTCCCCTAACCCTAACCCTAGCCCGAACCCTAACCCTAACCCTTCCCCGAAGCCTTCCCCTCACCCGTCCCCTAATCCTAACCCGTACGCTCACCCTAACCCGCGCCCTCACATATACGATCCCCCTAAACCGTTGTCGTACCCTCACCTGGACCCTAAACCGTCCCCGTCCCCTAACCCTAACCCTAGCCCGAACCCTAACCCTAACCCTTCCCCGAAGCCTTCCCCTCACCCGTCCCCTAATCCTAACCCGTACGCTCACAGTAACCCGTGCCCTC